>NW_024962250.1:1867062-2071724 GCF_019238085.1 Lagopus leucura
CTTATGTCACATATAAGGCAGAAGGATCAAGGGGAAAGGTTTGTATTCCACTCCAAAATTAGCTCTCTGGCTCAACTGCAATGGTTTGTGCTTGGAACTGTATCTTTAATTCTTCTCTGCTTGTTGTTGCATGTCCTATCTGCCATATGCTTTCTTGCAGGTCAGTGTGGAAGTGACGTGTACCAATCTCATAACGTCATTGTGAAGACAGAGCAAACAGGTAAGTAATTGCTGGGTAACTGATCTTTTTATGGGGAAAAGGGGAAGTTGTCCATTGCAAGAGAGAGATCACAACAGCATTAATTGCAACGGCATTTCACACAGATTTAAGGAGATAACACAGATATCAGTCAATCATTTTTTTGAAGCTTCAGGTAGCACCAAAATACCTTCTCATGTGGCCACTTTTGCTGGGAGAATACTGTAACACCACCTGCCTACACTGATGTTCAGAGTTAGTATAGTGTGCAGTGGTCAGAGAGTGCAGTCAGAGAGTGTAGAGAACATCATTCTTTGCTTCATTCAGCAGATTGCAAAACAGTTCACAGAAATTTAAGTTGTTGGTTTTTTTTTCTAAAGAGGAAAAATATTTTGCGAAGAAGTGCTGTTAGTGCTTTGAAATGTGAGGAAATTTCCAAACCAAACATATTTGAGTAAAAAATTTAAAATGTTACATTTCAGTTTCTTCACGTTTCAGTTAAACTGAAATTCGTGGTAGCATACGTCTGCATTTTTCCTGCAGCAGTCCCTTATTCCATTGTATTTGTAGCTAGATGCTTTTCCTGCCTGGGCCGTGTTTCTCCAGGGAAAGAACTTCAGTGCACTCTGGGCACAATTATTGTGCCAGTTGCTTTTACCAGGACAGCTCCGTCTATATCTGAACACTGTCTATCACATTGGTCCCAGCATCTTTGCCTGTAGATATATTCATTAGCCACATTTTAGTATTTCCTGACAGCAGGAGTACAGACTTGTAGTGTGAGGTGTCTCTGACAAATACTGCCAGCCAATTCATTCAGTGATCCTGGAGGAGCACAGCCTCCCCAGTCAGGGACACTCTTCACCTTCTCCTTGCAGCAAGCAAGCATTGCAGTCGGCTCCCTGCCCGTGCCCGCATGGTATGGGTGGCATGCATGCAGCAGCCTTGATGCTTGCCCTATAAGAAACCACAGTAATTCTTCAAGTCCTGATTTATGAGATCCTGATATAATGTTAGTCTCTCCTTCAAGTAGAGATACACAGGGCTCTGCACAGTACCTCTGCCACACATCCTGGAGAGATCAAAGCCCACCATTGACTAGTGCTACTCACTGTGCCTGCTGGTAGGGTGGACTGGTGCAGACTGGGACTCCATATGAGCTGGCAGGGGTGGGCTGGTGGTTTAGGGGGGAAAGCCTGCCTTGTAGGCACTGAAATAGGATGAAATGTGAAGACAAGCTGTCTCCCCACGTTCTGGCTGGCTAAGGCCTGTTTTCAGAGGCAACACTGGGCAGATCAGGTGTCCAAACAAGCAAAGGGTGTGTGCTATTGTAGGAACACAAGCTCTGGGTGCCCAAACATGCAGCTATTACTTAGCATGCCTGCTAAATTCCTATGTCATAAGTGGTAACTCAGCCAACCATGATTATTTAGCTATAACTCTTTTTTTCCCCCCCCCATTTATGTGAACATGAAAAAAAAAAAAGTAAAACATGGATTTGAACTTCAGATCTCATCCTTTCTGAGCTTGAGTTCAAAAGAAAAATAAGTGTTTAAAGCTTCTAACCTCAAAAATGCACTGTAAAAAGAGTAATTTCCTGCTCACTGTACGGCTTATAAAGACAATACTTCTGTATGTATTGATCCACCTGACCAGAAGGTCACTAAGTCATATTACTCTTTAAGCTTACTAGTGGCTTTTGGGTTAAGGGTGGGGACTTACGTGCCAGAATAAAATGGTTCTGCTTTGATGTTTCTCACTATGTGCTTACACATGAAGTTCTGTCTTGGAGGGGACTTTCGAGTTCCACTATTATAAAAATAAATACTAATTATAAGCATTCTCTTGTTCTACTAGATATTTGAGAGCACTTTCATTTTCATGGCACCAAAGAACTGTCATAGAATTAGAGAATTAGGGTAGAATTAGAGTTGTTCTGACATAGGAAAATTCATTCCAGGGCAGGTATAAATGGTGTCTTAGGAAAAGGAAAAGGCGGCTACATTATTTTGTAAGTCAGTGCTTTGTGTAAGTATGTTTGCCTGAGTATGCAAGCCCTAATCCACAATTTCAGAGAAAGAAAGTAATTTTTCACTTAGCCCCTTCAATTCTCAGTTCACTGTACCTTCTGCACATTTCTTACTGCTTTGTCTGTCTGTATTCATCCTTATGTCCTTTTGTTGATCTAATTTCCCTCGTTGTCCTTCACCTTCAGATCCATCGTTAATGGTGTCCTGGAAAGAAGACAACTACCTGTATGATAGTGGCTATGGTAGCACAGTAGGTAACTACCCTCACTATACTTCTTGCTTTTCTGAAGTAGCTCTATGGTTGTAAGAGGACCATTACTTTAACTGTTTTCTTTTTAATTCCAGAGCTATTGGACAGCAAAACGTTCTGTCGTGCTCAAATCTCCATGTCGACACCGAGTCACCAGCCTCCTGGTAAGGAACTTGTAATTATATTGTTAATTGTTGCTTCTCCCAAAGCTACTGACATATAATAGTCTCTGTGGTCTTGTGTTGTAGGATTGAATCTGAGCCTCCAGTCATTTTTATACCAAGCAGTACTGATTCTGACAACTCTTTTAGCTATCATCATTACCATAGCTTCTCTCTTCCCTCTGTCAAGACAAAGAAGATCAAACAATCTGCTGCCTCCACATATCTTTCAAAGTGACTTAGTCAAAGGGGAAGATGTTAGTGTCAGAGAGACAAGATGTTCCAGCTCAGGCATCTGCTTTTCTGTGGGGTAGCCAAGTGTGGGCAAATAATTGTCATATTCCTCCCCAGAAGCGGCTGCAGTTCCCTGCTGAGCTGGTCGTTCATGTCAAGTAGGTTTGGGGGCATGCTGGGGGCAGCCGCTGGGCACTGTAGGGCAGGCCCAGCACCCCCTGCCTACTCCCAGCCCAGCCTGTCCCCAGGCAAGCCCAGCACACCATTTCACCCTTCTCAGAGCTCCACGAGGCCACAGAAGAGATACGATCTGTCTGCTAAAGGGCAGGAAAAAGTGCACAAACCCATTTGATGCAGCGCCCATTGAAACTGCGGGCAGGGCACACATGTCGGGGTGCTCTGCAGGGCACGTCCTGCTGCAGGCAGCGGGATGGAGGCAAGAGCAAGGTGGAGGGAAAAGGGAATCTGAGGTCATGAGGCAGCAAGAAAGGGGGAAGGAAAGGCACGGTCGTCTTAGAAAGCTTTCAAGCAGATAGGCCTGAGGGAGACAGGTAGAAGTGGAGGAGTAATGAGGGAGGTGTGCTGCAGGGATGTGGCCTCGTAGGCACTGTCTCTGCAGAGCCCTGTGGGCTGTCGAGCTGTGACTGCCCCTGTGCCCACCGTGCCCCTGCCTCCCTGCGCCGCTGGGCTTACTACTGGGACGTGTGGCTTAAATGCATGCATTTGGCAATCGATTTAATAAGAGAGAGAGAAAACCTAACTTGAGAAAGAAAACCACCAAACCATAAAAAGAGAAAAAAAAACAGCCAACCACCACCAAAACCCCCACTATGTTTGCTTTCGCCGCTGCCTCCACCCACTCTGCTAAGATGGCTGCCAGGAGTTCAGAGTGCTCTGGTGGGACTGGGGACCTGTCAAGCTCCTGGCGCGGTGTGTTTACCTGCTGACTGCTTGAGCCTAGAGCAAGGGTGGCACGCCAAGGGCACAGCCTCCTGTAAAAACTAAATTTGTATATCCCGTAAAGAATATGGCTCACTCCTGAATCATATGCAAATACCCTGCAACCTTTTGTCACAAGTTTTGCAAGGCAGCTTTGTTGAAACTGCATTGTAACTCTTTTCATCTGTCAGGCCCCAGCCTCCCGACACAGCGTGTTTGAAACCGGTCTCCATGAGAGGGAGGCAGAGCGAGAGGCTGTGTACACAGCTGAAACCCAGAGTAAATCACCAGCCAAGCAGAAGGCAACTGAATCTCCAAGAATAAATCCCCAGCTAAACAGAGTATAACAAACATTTGCAAGCAAACTGTGGGATTTTAAAATGGAAAGGATTTAAATAAGAGGGCAAATAAAGGGCCTGGTCCTGCTGTCCTCACCAGGAGTTCCCACAGGCTTTTAATAACATCGGGGGATCGTAATCTGAGGAAAGGCAGTGAAATAGGCCTCATTTTACTTTTTCCCCCCAAGCTGAGTGAGGTTCAGGCTGGTTCCTGCTCTTTGGGAGTGGGAAGGCAAAATGACTCAGAGCACATTTGCTGCTCGGGGGGTCAAGGACAGTAATTATGTCAGCTCAGAGCAGGGGAGGTTGGACTTATCCTTTCTGCCCTGCTCGGGGTACATATCCAGTTATGTATGAATAAAGTGACTTGTGTGAATAGCTTTGCATCTACCTTTTCACATGCAGTTATTGCAGTTGCTTGTGCAAATCCAACAAGTTTCTATGCAAATGAATATTTCCTGTGAGTCATTTGCACATGCAAATGTCCCGTTTCCATGAAAAGTATGATAATCCTGCATTCATAGAAGCTGGGAAAACGTGCGTGGGACCTTCAGCTTTGCTTTGTGGCATTCAGGCACGAAGCAGGCCGAAAAGCAAATAGAGGAGGGCCTCCGTCTCGGGACGGTCCCGCAGATTTTGTGAGACCTTGGAGCTGCAGAGCGGGATGCAGTCAGGCTGCCAGGTGGGGGACGGCGAGGAACAGACAGAACTTTTCATTTTCTTGGTTTCTGAAGAAACATTTGTGCCAGAAATCCAATTCCTCCTGGGGCTGGCTGCAGGTGATAAAGCACCATCAATGAGAAATGGCTTGTTTCTATGGCTGCGAGCCATGGAACAATATATGCACGTCCAGCTGCCAAAACCTCCTACCAGTGCAGTCCCGCTCCCTGCCCCCCAAACAACCATGCTTTGCCAGTTCATTATGTTTTAGTCAGGTAGGTGTTCTGTGCATCGGTACCAGCGCATATATTTCACATTAGATCATCTCTTCGGAAACAAATAAGCCCCCAAAGATACATGCTTCTGCAAAGACTAAGACATAATGGGACAATTCAGGCTTCCTTTTATAGACTTGATTCTCTTATTTTTCTCTCTCTCACACATAGCATGGGGTGAGGTATTTGTTAATCTAATTTAGGTTTCAAAAGCCAAATGTTTACCTCTGCGTTCATTCTTTATTCATCAATGGTCTCTTTGTGAAGTGTGCTGATTACCATACAGTACAGAAAACAAAACTCTCCCCCTTCCTCCTCCCTTAGATTGCCTTCTGAAAAGTGATTATCTTTAAAAGAGATATTCGTTCTTTTTTGTGGTTTTATTTCTTTCAACCTGCTAGTCAATGGAAAACCTTTAATCAAATTTACAAATAGGCTTCATTTTCCTCTCTACAGATTCTTCAGATGTGAAAAAAACACAAGATCATACCCCAAAGTCCCACACCAAGAAACACAGTAAGTCCATGGTTATAATGGTTATAACATCCGTGGTTTATAATGGTTGGTTGATTGAGGGAAAAGAAACGCATGAAGAGTAGATACCCATTGGGAAGGAAAAGGGAGCATTCTGAGTTCATTTTGAAAGCAGAGCTAGTTAGATGGTTACTCTGATAGAATTCTTCAAGGATCTCACTGTTTCTGGTGCTGTTTGCTCATGTTATTTTTGATGCAGTAGTTTTGCACTTTTCTAATTGTTTTTATCAGTAAGAGCCCAGAGGGAAACCACCAGAATTCAGTTTCCTCCCCCCTTCGTTGAGCTGAGCTGGTGATCTGGAATATAGGATAACAAAAGAGGTGATGAACTAAATAAGGAAGGTCTGTACACAGGCCCTGCTGCGCCTGTGCCTGCTAGGTGCAGCAATGCCAGAGATGCAGCTCTGCATCTCTTCCCAGAGCTTTTAATGCATGCCATCATGAGCAAACACCTGCCCCCTACTCCTACAGCTGCCTTTTCTTCTGATACGGAGGTCTTTCTGCTCCCCTCATCCTCTTTTTCTGCTAGTTTTGATTCAACCTGAGTCTGAAGACAGATTACCATATCTGTGATTCGTAGACACCATTCTCTTAATGCATATTACTGGGATTTCAAACCTGAAAACAACTTGCATATGTTTTTTTTTCATCCTGTGCTTATAGTAGAGCATATTAGTATTTGTCCTCTGATGTGTATTGCAGTATTCAATTTAGTCCTGTTTCTGTAGTCTCCAGATTAGTTTTCCTTCATGACTTCTCTTCTTATCCTGCTCTGTGACTTTGCTCATTCAAAACTCCAGAACTTTTATCTGCACACAGACTTTTTTTTTTGTGGTGTTGTGTGTGTGTATCAAGATTGCTAATGAAGAGATTAAGTAGGAATGGTTTGAAGACGAACCTGAGAAGAACCCCATCATAGTCTTGGCATAAAGTAAAGGTTACTTTGCCATGCTGGGCTAATCCCCTACATTTCCAGTTTCATCATTAGTCGTTGTACCTTTATCTATACAGTCTGTTGCTGATGTCCAGATAGACTAGATCCACCACATTTGGTTGCCTCTAGAAAGCAGTTATCATAGCAAAGAAAAATACTGGATTAGTTGACTGAAAAATGCTGATGTTACCTGTATACCAGTTTCTATTTAGCACTGCATCTTTGCTGAGGTTGTTTCCTTCTTACATTGGTCCAAAGCCTTACATGCATTTGAAAGCAGACCAAAGGACAACTGTTTCCTGGCCCACCTTGTCACTGTTACTCTTCATTCATATACCACATCTCACTTGTTTGACTGTATGTTTGTTTTCCTCCTACGTGGGCTTTCTCGTGTCATCTCTGCAATAGCTGGAATAGAGTTGTGCTTAAATGGGGCCTCCATATTGAACTTGGATATCTGTTTTTGCCCTTTCTGCCATTGCAGTCAAACTTTTAATGCCATTTTCCTATACAATTTTGGCTATCAATTTTTATCACTATTCCTCTAGCCAGTATACACCTTCTTCTTGAAGTCTACCTGGAACACTTGAGACCAAACACTTGCACACGTGGAACAGCATTGTATTTCATTTGCCTTCTGTTTATCTGTTTTAAATGCATGGCACTTCAGTGCCCTCCATACAGTTCTGCTGGCTGTTTCAGGAGTTGCACAATAACACCAGGTTACATGCTGCCATGCCGTAGAAGAATATCAGGAAAAATATCAGGAAAAAGGGAGGAGGTGAGGGGAAGACTTAAACATGTTCAGTCCCAAAGTGGTGTTTAGTTCAGGCAGCAGGGGATGGTTTGGTCTCTACCTCTCCTGGTTGTTGTGGCTCTTATCCATCCTTTTGCCTCAGGGCTCAGCCTTCCAAAGGCTGATGCTCAGCTCTAGCCTTGGTGTAAAAGCCATCAATGTTTTCACATGTGTAGCTCTGAGGTGGTGGTTCTGCAGTCCACAAAGCATGGCCCATCCTCACTGAGTGGTCCTTGCTTATAGATGACACACCGTAAGAAAACTGCATAATAAAGAACATAGCCCGGAGAGCTCCTTAAACTCCTTCCTTCTGCACCCTCCCTCTTTCAGACCCTCGAGGAACTCATCTGTGGGAATTTATTCGAGATATTCTTCTTAACCCTGAGAAATACCCAGGATTAATCAAGTGGGAGGACCGGTCAGAAGGTGTCTTCAGATTTTTAAAATCCGAAGCTGTGGCTCAGCTCTGGGGGAAGAAGAAGAACAACAGCAGCATGACTTATGAGAAACTCAGCCGGGCTATGAGGTGAGTGCACATAAAGAAATTGCCTGAATGGAGAATCTGGTTACTTTTAAAAATGAAGTGCAAGCAGCAGCAGTTCCTTTTTTTTATTTTTTGCAACAACGAAGTCTTTCCCACTAATCTTGAGGTTGTAACATTGCATTCTGCTTTGTCTTAATTTATTCCTCCTGTGTCTGTATACTATAATATTCATATTATATAACATTTACAATTTATTTTATACATAGTAGATTCTGTTTCTGTCCACACTGCCAACCAATAAAAATATTTGATTGTAGAAAGGAAAAATGGTTACAGCAAGCTGAAAGTTCACATGCTATTGAACTGGGAAGTTTTAGATTACAGAGAACTTGTTTTTTGCACCAGTGTTCAGAACATAAACATTCCCCTGCCTTTATCTTAAAACTGGCTTACAGGTCCTCTGTGAGGACCTTCTTTGCCAGTTGATTTAACATTCTCAGAATTTCCCATAATCCATAGAAGTTCAAACTGTATTTCAAAATGGAATTTTAGATTCTTTCCTGGTCAGATTTCAGATGCAGGCTTATTTAGAAGAAAAAAAAAACACCGCCAAAAAAACAAAACAAGATGAAATTTAATCGGAGCGTGTAATGAGTAGGGCAATACTGTGGAACTTGAAAAATGGTGAGATTCAAATTTGTAAGTTGGTTAATGTGAAGTAAAAAAAGACACAATGATTTTTTTTCTTCCTTGTCTTTCAGTTAGATCAACCTTTGGTGTAATAAAATATAATAAAATAATGTAAAATGAAACAAACTAAAGACATTTCAGATAGCTTTGTGATTCCCAATTTGACTGTGGTCTTCTGAGACTGTAGAGGAATTTGGTTTAAATCTTTTCTACATGTTTCCTTTAACAGATACTATTATAAACGAGAAATCCTGGAGCGTGTGGATGGTCGCAGATTAGTATATAAATTTGGAAAGAATGCCCGTGGCTGGAGAGAAAATGAGAATTAAGGATCTCAAGAAATAACACTTAAAACACCTGGATGTAAATATTCAAAGACTATTTTCTTATATTTATGTACCAAACTGGGGTGAAAAAACAATTCTACTTCTGTCGGGAAGAAGGAACATTATCATTGTTGGCGTTAAAATTATTTTATTTGAAGTATGTCCTGTATGGGGAAAAAATGTACACAGTTTTCTGTGATATAAGATAACATTATAGAATTATGATTATTTTTCCCTTCTTGTGAAGTTTTTCTTCTTTTTTTTTTTTTTTTTTTTGTTAAGTCATACAGGCATAATGTGATTTATGACAATGCTGCGAGTCATGCAAAGAAAGGGAAGGAGCAAAATACTAGGGCATTTAGGCAGTATGGTAATCCACTTTGGAAGGTGGCTGTAAGTGGAGAAACTGTAAAGCATCTCTGAGCCAAGTAGTCTTCTTCCATAACCAGCTGGTTTATAGCTTTCATTAGCCAATATCACTTGTTCCTTCCCTCCAATTTCTGAATGTTTCAACACTTTGCTGGCTTCCAGTTGCTTTTATTAATCCAGACAGTGGGTTCCCCTTCAATTGGCTTGTCCCGGCTGTAAGAGCAGTAGCTCATCAAGGTGGGTGTGAGCATTTACTTGGAGAACCCATACTACCTCCACCACTGGGACCTTCTTTTGTAGGCAGAAGTTTAGGACTGGACCTTGCCTGGTACTGAGTTTCTTCCCTAACCTCCAAAGGGCATTCAGCTCACACCATGAAACGGGCTATTTGTTTATAACTGACTTAAACTGTATTTGAAGTGGACTGCAGGAAGAGAGTCAATCTCAGGGACCAAAGCCATTAGAGGAAGATGACTGTTTTCTGACTGGGCAAACTTACCAAAAAGCACCAGTTTCCCAGTAGAGATAATACTTTCCCCTATCTTATATTCCTAACTAGAGCATTCAAATCCACGACACATAAAGCAATGAGGAGAGGGGCAAGCAGAGTATCTATTAATCCAATTGCACGAGGGAGAAGTCTCCCCAGTTCCTTCAAGTTATATGATCTTCCTGGCAGGTCAAGTCTCATTTGGACATTTATTTTCAAATAACCTCTGAGAAATGTAAAACTCAGTTGCATGTAAAATATGAGTTCTCTTTGCTTTTCTCAAGTCTAGCTCTTTGTATTTGTTTGCTTTTTCTCTTTTTTTTTTTCTTTTTTTTTTTTCTTTTTTTCCATTCTTTGTTGCAGAAAAATCCAGCAACATAAAGACCATGAGACATTGGGGACACTTGTATTTGGATCTGGGTCAGTATTTTGGGCTTGTCTCTATCTGTGCCATGCAGAGACTGAACATTCATTGGCAGCTTTTTCTTTCTCCAACTCACGAATGCTTCCTGCTGGCACCAGGCACAGGCACTACATGGGGAAATAAATCTAGAGGAGGCAGTTCTTCACCAGGTCACTGAGTACGTGAGATGTGGGAGTTGAAAAACAGGATTTTCTTGGTGATGTTAACAGAGGTGAAACAAAGATCGATTCCTATTCACTATTTCAAGGATTGGGAATTTGGAAAGCAATGGCAATTACAGGGGCTGAAAAATCCAGGGGAAAAGAAAAAGGAATATTAAATCCATCCAATATCCATTTCCTCAGGCATCTCTTGGATTTGAATCCAAATTAGGCAGAAATTCAGCAGGGCGCAGCTGGAGGTTGTAAGCTATTCCATTTTTTGTTTGTCTTAAAAGGAAATGCAGATGAAACCAAGAGACAACAGAAGTATCAATATAAATGGCATCAAATGTGCTTAGCAACAATTTGTAGGCAAACATAAGAGCTTAGCTTGTTATCTACACATGTAGGGCATGTCTAACAATAGCACCACCTCCTACAGTGTGTGTGCCAAAGCTGTCACCATCAATTACCTGTACATGACAATTTTTACTTTTCATAACCTGGGTGGAGAGAGGTTCATCTAATTTACAAATCAAGTTATAAGCCTCTGTACTTCAAAGCTTTTTTTTTTTTTTCTCAGTTTTTTTTTTTTTTTTTTTTTTGTGGACTGACTGTGCCAGCCTTGCTTGCTTTTGCGCAACTCACTAATTTCCTCTTTTTTCAGCTTGATTGGCTACATTCCACTCCATTTACCATCATTTTGTAGTTCATACAGCAAGAACCATGCCACCAGATGAGGAGAGAACCTTCACTTTGTTCCAAAGATCATCACCTTCCACCCCCCCAACCCCACAGTTATTTGCAGTCCATTCATAGGATCATAGAATCATTAAGGTTGGAAAAGACCACTAAGATCATCTAGTCCAACCATCACCACGGTACTCCAGGCTTATCCCCCTTCACATTCCAATCCACTCCTTCAGTGAAAACCTGAAATCAGTGCCACGGTCACAAATCCCCTGGCACCCAGATTTCATCCTTTCTTGCTCTGGAAGCAAAAAGGTATAGCTGATGGCCATAGTGATGCTGTTGTGCTAGATCTCAGGTTAACTCATGTCTTACTGATTAACATACCTTCATAAAACTGCTTTCTACCAGATCTCTCAGCAACTTACTGGGAAATTCATTGAACTTGTAATATAGATGTCTCACCCCTTTTTTACTGAGCAGCAGCTAAACATGCTTGTAAAGGTTTTGAAAATAAGTAGCTTCACTTAAAGCCCACTGTATAAATCCGGATAGTGATTTATGCTGGGTTGCAGTACAAATGCCAGCCTTTTACTGTCAGGTCTTTCAGCAAGTGGAAATCATGCAAGTTTATGTTCCCATTCTGTAGAACTTTTCAGACTAGGTACTTGTCATTCAGCATTACAATAGCACAAACCTGGAATAGGAGCCAGCCAACTTTTACTCTGTTTCACAAATGTATTAACCCTTGCCTAAGACAAATACAAAGGACTGTTTAAATCTGCAGTTCTTGCCAAGGACAGATGCAACCAACCAAAGGGAATCTTTTTACAAGGCCTAAGCAAATGGAGAAAATGAAGAGATGAATGTTTATGTAAATTACTATTTAAACAAAAAGCATTTCTGATTGCTCTTTTATTTTGTATTTCAGAAGCTGAGCAATCATATTTTTAGATGTATCCTATAAGTTAGCAGCTGCTCAACTGGTAGCACCATGTGTATAGATTTTTATTGTACCATAATTTTTCATATGTATAAAGCTTTAGATAGGAAAGTATATTATATTTATATAGATACATGCAAATCAGAATGTCAGAGGTGTAAGCGTGAGCACCCCTCCAACTCTATTTTCTGCACAAAGTTAGAGCAACTTACTCTTAAAACATCCTGAGAAACTATATGTAGGCTGGTGAACTACAGAGACATTAACATGTTTAGTTACATTTTTGTCTTTCTTTCCATGGTGAAATGCATAATTCTTGCTTGCTTCTCACAGCTTCTTCAACATACACATGTGGAAAAAACCCCACATGAGATATTTCTCTATTGCCATTGTAAATCTCAACTTGGAGACTATGTATCACAGAATGGTTCTGAAGACTGTTTCTATTTTTGTGGACATGATATAAATTCAAATAAATGACTCGTGAAAGAAATTTTCTGGTGAACATTTACTTTGTTTTTTTTGGTTTTTTGTTTTTTATCTCTTGAGACTGGAATTATGGCTACAATGAATTCTTTTTGATATTGGAGAATATTTCAGTATTGGAAAAAAAATGTGACTCCCACAGAATCCAATAGCCTGCTGAACTGATTGGTGGTGTAGCCTCCTCTGGTGAAGCCACTGGATTTGCAAACGTCTTGCACGTCCCACAAGGCTTGTTGTCAGTGCTGTCAGCAGAGCCAGACTGCCTTTCTTGTTTGGCTGCTGAACTTCACAAAGTCTTACTTCAGCACTGCACATTTAACTTCAAGGCATTTTGGAGCACGTACAAGGGCTTGTCTGATTACAGCTGGCATTAATCGCACTTAGCATTTCCTTCACTGAATCAAAGCAGCTAAAGTGGCAAAGTCCTTTCCTTTGTGCTATTTTTTCAGCTACGAAAACAGTCCATGAACAAAGAGAATACCTTTCTCCTAATTCGGTCTTCAGTTTGAGGGAAAAAATGAAAAACCTGATACTTGGGAGGAATTCAGAGTAGGCTCGCACAGCGTTTGCACCCTTGTGGCTGTATCAGAGAAAAAGTTTGATTTTCAGACACAGGCACAGCCCTCACGTTCAGCCCGCAGAACCAGGCTGCTTCCCCACAGGGCTGTTGCAGTCTGAGGGCTCGGGAGTCCCGCGTCAGCCTTCAGGAGGAACAGGAGCCAGATATCACACTGGTTCAGGCTGCTTTAAATAAGCATACAGCTAGTTTTCCGTAAAATGGCTGGGCTTTTGTTTCACTCAAGCTGAGGCCAATATTTGAGCCAAAGACAAATAAGAATACATGGAAACATGCAAATAAACACATATTGAAAAGTAACCTTGTCTGCTTGTGACTTACAATAAAGCAAGACTGCAGTTTACGGCCACGCTCTGAGGCCATGTGAAATAAATGTTCTGTTTGCAAATCCTATGGAAATTGAAAGTAAGTAAAACATGCACTGGAAATAGTCTTCCAGGCTTCATGTAAACCCAGTATAAATTTGTGTGAATGTCTGTGACAGGACTGAGTGAGAATTGCTTCAGTTAAGCGAAATCTGGTACTGCAGAAAGAGAAGCAGTTAAAGTTACCAATACCAATGATTCCCAAGCAGTGACAACAATTTAAATGACAGATAATCTACTGGGGTTTGCAGCGTTTTCTCCTGGGCTGATGGAGTTTTGCACAGGCAGCCCAAGTCCTGAGATGTAGGCAACTCGGCTGAGCTCTGTGCCAGTCGGGAATTTCCTCCAGCAAGCAGTCTTGCTGCCTTTCCCTTGATATTTAGCTCTTTCAGTCACCAGACACTGTTTAAACATGTGAGAAAATTCAAGAAAATGCCAGGAAAACAAAAAAAAGAACATGAGAAAGAGACTTAGTGCATGGCCATGTCTTGCTGCACTGAGTGCTTCTGTGTGGAATTCCAAAGGCAGAAAAAGAGTTGATGACATCCAAATCAGTCTATTTATATTCTTCCCACCAGAGGTTGGTTGCAAAAATTAAATACAAATTAGTGTTTACAAGTCTAATTGCAACTGTAAGGAGAAGAAATGAGAACAATACACCTATATGCATGATATAATCTTCTGAGGCTAAAAAAAAAATTATGGAAGCAAAATGACTAAAAATATGCTTTCTACTGAAGAATTTCTCTCCTCTGTCTTCAAAATGGTATAATATTCTCCTTTTCTCTCATCAACTTTTGAATTTCTAGCAACGAAGTTTAGTCTCAACATGGGGAATGAGGTTGAGAGGGATGATCTGTGATGCTGCACCACATCCTGCAAAATGAAGAGGCAAATTACAGCTTCTTCTTCTCAGACTTATAGGATCGTTTTGGATCACAGTTTTTAATGTTCCTGGAAAAGAGATACTTTGTTTGTGGTGGGGGATTACTTTTAGAGCAAATATGAGATGTCACTAAAATAAAAAGGAAAATTGCATTTTTTCTCAAGATAGAAAATCTGAATTTTTTTCCATTGAAGCTCCAGTGCATCTCTCCCAAGCAGTTTCTGTACTGGTAGGATTATTTTTCTTGAGGCTGCTGACTTGAATAGCTAAATCTAGTTGAAAATTGCTGGTTATTTCTGTGAGAATTTTTAAGCATCCTCAGGTGTTTTCATTTTGACATAAGTAACCTGGAATTGTTTCCACATGAAAAGCCCAACACTAACATGTATTTCACAGGAGTATTTTAGTGTTTATTTTTTTAGTTTTTAACCTATGAAGGAGAATTTTTTTTTTTAAACTGAAAACCAAAGAGATGTCCAACATGTCAGGAGAACAAATAACATAAAGTAAAACAGGAGAGATTTTTCTTGTCATTTTACTTTAATTTTTGAGAAAAGGCTTAGTAATAACTTTCTGCATTTTGTTTTTGCCTATTACATTGTAGTAATTACACTGGAAATGAATCTGATTTAATCGAGTTATTCTTTAAAAAGTATTTTGTGTTTTCTAAGACACAGATGAAGATAGTGTTACTGCTTCTGTAGAAGTTGGCCAAACACTTGCACCTCTTCAGCAATTCACCTCTTTTTGGAGGATACAAAGGTAAAAATACATCAGATTTGTATCATTAATCACGAACCTCAAGGCTGCACAAAAATCACACGCGTGCTATGTTGCATCGGAAGCTCCCTGTTCAGCTGCATGTTCCAGCTCAAGGTGTTTCTAGGAGAATCTGATTAATGAAACTTTTTGGGTAGAAGTCAACAGCATGGCAGCTGTAAAACTGCATTTTGCTTAAAGTATTCTGGTTTGCTGATAAATCTGGCGTAACCCAGCATATATTTTCATTCTAATCAAACTAATTAAGGATCCGTCCCACAAATTTTACATCCTGATGGATCCTTGCTCCTGCCTTGATTACCGTCCTTTTTACCACAGGCCATCAATTTCACTGTCATATTCAATGCACGTTACTAATACCTATTTGAATCAGAGTATTTTATCTCAAGCAGTGCTTTGAATTCAAACTTAAAAGTGAGAAAATCTGGATGCAATCTACAAATTTTCAGCATTGCAATTGTTTTCTCCTCTCAGATCTTGCCTAGGGTCAGGAGGACAGGATGGGCCAGAAATGCAGTTTCTGTTCCTAGAGTGGGCCTGCAAGAAGAAGAACAGAAGAACTACACAAAATGTGCTTTTGCCTTTTGCCTTTGCAAACCAGCTTGCTCCTTATGCAGCACTACTGGGCCCCAGGGAGGTGTGAAGGCTTCATAAACACTTGCTCTCTACTGTTATAAATTTCATGTATGTATTGCACTTGTTTGTTTGT
The DNA here is from genome assembly GCF_019238085.1 of Lagopus leucura. Taxonomy (NCBI): domain Eukaryota; kingdom Metazoa; phylum Chordata; class Aves; order Galliformes; family Phasianidae; genus Lagopus; species Lagopus leucura. The sequence continues at coordinate 1,882,772 of NW_024962250.1, forward strand.
ATCTGAGCCTGCAGCTTGACACCTCTCTAGATGTTAAGATAGTCTCTTCTTCCAGTGAATTAGTTCAAGTGATTTATTGTTCGAATGAATTGATTGCAAACTGAGATTAACAGGTGGACTATTTATTGCAACTTTCATTCATTGTGAAAGTCACTTTGTTTTTCCATTGGCAGATGTTTTGTGACTGATTCCAGGTTTCTGCATAACCATGCACTGGGATTTCCTCATTTCAAGCTATGGGTAATTCAGAGAGGTGTGACTGCTTTTTCAAGAAGTGATTTCAGTGTCATGACACATCTTGTGTGCTTTGCAGAGGATTCTCTCCCTCTATGTGTCTTCAGAGCAGTGAAGGGACTGAAAGCTCAAGGATCTCAGGACCCATTGGTGGAAATAAGAGTCCTCGGGGCTGACATGACTCTCTCACATGCTTCTTTCCAAAGCTCCTTTCTGCACCTAGAGAATCTTGGTCAATAACGTGATCTATAGGATTGTGTGGGGATGAGATTACTGTGCTTCTCAGCTCTCAGAGGCAGCTAGAGGAAAGCTCCATAGTTCCGCAGGTGAGGAGAAGCATCAAACTGATCCAGGTTGCAGCCCCTGGAGAAAGTAGGATTGACTGAGTGCAGGGCTGTAGTGCCCTCACCTCCTGAGGCCTGATCAAAGATGTATGCCAAAGTGTTTTAATATGCCAGCGAGTGACAGCGAGTGCTGCAGAAAGGTCTGAAAACAGATGGGTCTGGAAAAGGTCTGGGTTGCTGCTGTGAGGATGCTTGATGTAGCCCTCCAGTAGAGAGCATGAGGAATGCTGGGATGAGGGGACTGCACCCTCTCCTTCAGGTCTTGCGAGCTTGCTTGCTGTGTGTCAGATCCTGCCTCTGCTCTCTTCTTCCACCCTCTTTTCCCAGATGGGCGCTTTTAATCCCGGCTGTACCCATGGGAATTGCCCTTTCCCCAGAAGCCACCAGCCTTTAGCTGGCTTTCACAGGCTAAGAACAAACTAGCCCTTTGGCTCTAGCTTACACAGTTATAAGCTTTGGATTTGCCAAGTCAGGGAAATTTAAATGTGCAAACCAAATCTGCTTCCAGGGGCTCTCTCATTCTCAGTCAGTGCATCTGGGAGGAAATGGAGGACAACACCAGAACCTGATGCTGCTCAGTGGTACTTTTCTTTAGTGTGGCCACCGACCAATAGGAGGAGAAACAACAACCAGTGACAACTGCGAGCCACCAGAGATGTGCAGACTGCAATCCTATGCTGTCTAAGAGCCCTATATTTTCAAAGAAAGCTTAAATAGACAGACAATTAATTAAAAAAGGGGGAAGGGAAACGCCTTGAATCTCATCCTTCTTATGGCAGATACAATCATAATGTTTCAGGTAATTAGCTTTGCCTGAGCTGATGATCTCTCATTTTGGGAGTGTATAAAATCTATGAGTAGTGATATGAGGCAACCTGCAAGTCTCCATGCCTACTTCTAGAGTTCTCTCTGTACTCCTCTATCTCTCTCTGAATCGTACCTCCTCTCCTGGGGAAAGGCTCACTGGTGCTTATCAGATTCAATTACTGCTGTTTCATATCAATGTTCTCATGTGAAATCAGAATACAAATAACAGAACTACCTCCATGCCCCTACACAATTACAAATGCTGATGATTCACCAGTTATTCATGCCAAACCAATATTTTTCAGTATTTTACAGATCATGAGCTAGACACTTTAATACGTTCAGACTGAAATCATTGGCATGCCAGAAGACATTTAGTGGAGAAGGCCACTCTGCTTGAGGATGCATGGTGTGCTCAGTTGCTGTCATACAGCCACACACAGCTCTTTTCCTGCTAGGTTTGTGGGTAATGAAAGGCACATTTGCTTTCAAGGAAATTAGTTAGATGGTAAAGTTAATCCATTCTGTTACCACGTTCCCGTGGAAGAGGGACTCACTTTGTTCTCCCACCCCAGCAGCCATCCCTGACATAGCATGGCTCCTACCTACCCGTGTGGTTCTTTCCCAGCTCTTCCCTGTTTTGGGGCTGCCTCTAGATTCACTTCTCCAGAGCTCTCCTCAAGCTGACCCAGATGAGAGTATAAGCTATCCTGTCATGCCAGGCTCCATCACTTCTGCCTCCAGCAGTGTGGCAGATGCAGCTGTTCATTCATTTTACTATAAAAACGGAAATTGGAGTTGTCAGTGCTGAAAATGTTAAGGACTGGGGGAACTTAATAAATGTTGAGGTTGAGAACACTTTTAGGCTCCCTGAAACCTGAGCTCATGGCTTCAGTGAAGGAAAGTAACTGACACTGGACTGTGTGCTTGCATGGGTGAGGAGTAACCTGGTGCTATCGAATTTAAGGGAATAGAATACAAAGACCCACTGTGGGTGTCCTGGGACCCAACCAAGGACTGTCTCATCCCAAGTATGTTCTGCTGTCATGGAGATTGGTCACTTTCAGCAGTGGTAGATGAGACCTGCCCTTTATCTGATGTTTCTATCAGATGTAATTTTTCAATATATATACAATGAAAAGTCATGTGCTGAAGCTTATGCTCCTTTCTTCTGGTGTGCAGAAGGAATTTAATGCACTGCATATGGATAACCCATTTGTTTACAGTCAAGTTAAGTACAAAGCCAGCTATTAAGCTTTGCTGTCACCTTTAATAAATGGTTTCACAAGATAATAACTCTGTGCAGCTACGCCCAAGGGCCATCAGCATTTTTAAAACCTCTTTATGTGTCAAGAAAAAGCCACACTGTAGCAGCCAACGACACCGTGGAGAAATATTACTAGCTAATATTTTGTTTGAACACTAAAGTTATGAATTACAGGGACCTGCAGGCAAAGCTGAAGCTTTAAGCTTTTAAGCTGATTCCCTGCCTCAGAAAGGATGTAGAGCAACAAGTCTTTCCTCAGCTTGGAGAAAGACAAGGCTAGAAGCAGGGGCCTTATCGGAGACCTATCTCCTAAGCCTAGCCACCATACAAAACACCTTAAGCCTGACTGCAGTTTGTAGTCACAGTCTGTTTAAGTTGACCTCAGACAGCAGATGGAAGAATGGCTACTGTGCCCTTCTGCTCCATGCCTGCTGCTGTGTGGACTGGCCCTGCTCGATGATGGACCCAAAACTTAGTCTGAAGTAGAAAAGGATAAGATTTTGGTTGGATCTGCACACCCTGAGGCTGTGGGGTTGTTGGGTCCAACTTGAAGGAGAATGTACAACTCTGTGATCAGAGGAGCAGGAGGGGGAGGTGATCTGTCTCTTGGGCAGCCATTACTTGTCAAGTTGGCATCAGCCGTTTGTGAGCACTGTGAAGGAACTGCTCTGTGGAGAAGACATCTGACTCAGCCATGCAGGGGCATTTGGCAGGTATATTATGCTTTGACAAACATGTTGATACCTTTCCTTAAATTTTACACAGCAATGAAAGGATTTTGCATTGCATTTTTACCACAATGTTCCTTTGACTTTTACAGTCTGCTTTTACAGTCTGGCAAAGCACAGATCTGATGAGGCTAGGGTGTGAAACTAGGGAACTGAAGCAAACCAGGGGGACCCAGACTGATTGCAAACCTGGACTGAACTGCATGGATGAGCTTGTTGAGGAGTTGCAAGCACAAGGTGTTTGTGAAAGATCCCTCCCACCAGCAGGTGTTTGCCATGAAGGTGAGCAGGCCATGTTGAGTCACAGGGCGCTGTGAGGCACAGCCTGCATCATCTGGGCAGCAAGGGGTGAGTGGGGATCAAAGCTGCTGATAAATGGTGTGGGGTTTTATGTTGTGAAATGAAGAGATGGTTGGTAAGGGGTGGAAATATAGTTAAGAAAAGAAGGAACCGAAGAGAAGGATTTGGGGAATAACCTCTTGGCCGTGCAGGGAGTCCTTCCCAACTGCTGGCTGCGAGGCTGGAGGTGGTTGGGCTGCACCATGCTTGCTCACAGTGTGTGATCAGAATTAGAAACCATTATAACTGTAATGACTGAAATTGCAGAGTGATGCGTCTAGGCCTTTTGAACTCTGGATATGGCATTTGCATGCTAATATCTGAGAACAATTACCTCATGTCTCCTAAGGGAAGTGGTTGAGGCCCCATCTGTGCACCAGCAGGGCCTGATTTTCAGAAGCACTGAGCAATTGCCTATCCCAGGAAAAATCAGGCTGGAAAATAAACTGCAGATAACAATCTGGTACTGGCAGAGGCATAGAGTAGGTGGGACCTATTATGCTTTTTTCCATCTCAAAATTTTATGATTTGGCTGTATGTATTCACCTGATACGCTAGTTTAAAAAAAAATAAATCGTAATAATACTGTGTGATCAACCCACACAGCTCTGCTCCCCAGTCAGTTCCCACACCTTCATTCCCCAGCTTACTCAAAGGGTTTGGTTAGGGAAAAAAATCACAAAGAAACCACAGGCAGAGTGGATCACCACAACATGGCAATGACTGGGTTACAGATAATTAATTTTTTGGAGCTAGATTATCCCCTGCGTTTACACACCTGTCTGAAGGAGCAAGGCAGAACAGACCATCCTCCACTTGATGCTGAGGAACTACAACAAATGTGGCTCGAGGTGTGATGTCTGCGTCAGATCTCTCTTCTCCATGCCCCATCCCTAGAGCGGGGTGAGGTGGAGCACATCAGGGCTTCTTTGGAGATGGAAAAGGGGAATCAGAAAGTGCTCTGGGTGGGAGTAAAAGGTGTGACCTGCTTCCAGGGAAAAACAAGAAAAATACAACCCTCACTGACCAGTCCTGAGGGATTTCTTTCAAACAAAATGTCTGCATGTATCCTTTCAATCTAGCCTTGCACAACAAGTTCACGGCAGTTAAAGAGACCTATGGTCCAAGCATTTTGATAGCAGAAAATAAGCATCTTCAGAAGGCTGAGATAATGCAGTAACATCCTTTCGTGCCCGCCATGTCATGGTGAAAAGAAGCAGGTACACTGCAGGCATCTTGTGACAGAAAGGGAGAGCAATGGATGCAATTATACTGTACTTTTTCAAGATGTTCTTGAACATATTGTCTTCTACCTACAAAATGTAATGGAGAGTAAATCAAAAATATGACCTGGATTGCCACCAGTATGTGAAAATGTATCCATGGGATCATACACATTAGCAGTTTCCCAGAAAAAGCCAATTATCCTAACGATGGAGTCCTAACTTGTTAATCATTCTGTCATGTGTCCTTTTATTTTCTCATCAGTAGTGTTAGTGATCTTTTTTTACTTCAGCTGCTGTCTTAAGGTAACGGAGTTGGAGGCTTCAAGCTTTCTTTCCTTCAGAGTATTTGTAAATGTGCTTTTCCTAACCAGATCGGGCTGTAGGTGAGCAGGGTAGTATGTTCAGAGCTACAAAAAAGTGCTACACGGTTATTATGAGGCTGTTTACATGCATGGGGACATAAAATGTACTGTGTTGGTTTTGATCACTTGGAAGGATCTCAGTCAGTGGTCTCAGCCACTTCAGACAGAGGCTTATCAGTGTTGTATTCCAGACACAATTCTTTCTCAACGTCTCAAGTGATTACAGCTGTAGTATTGCACGCAGAAAGCTAACCTGTGACATGTATACGTGTGATGCGTAAGGGATCTAGTTGTAATACCCAGCCTTTCAAATCATTTCTAGAGTGTGATGTTTGAAAAGATCTGCAATAGTTTGAAAATAAAGTAGATAATATTTTTCTGTTTTATTCCACAGCCTTATTTGCTGTACTGTTCTGCTCTATGGAGAAAGCAATAGTTTGCTACAGTGAACCTATATCATCCACAAGTGAGAGCTCAGGCTGCAGGTAAGGAGGTCTGGAGTTGTTTGCTTGCAAACCTTCAATTCCTTTTTTGGGCCTGTCAGTTTTACTTTGGAAATCGTAGTCTAGATACTGAGTATGGAAGGCAATAACACGGCTTTAAAATCTCAATGCACGTAGCATGGAATGAAAAAAGAAAATTGTTGCTAATCAGTTTTCTCTTGCATGTGTCAATGAGGAAAACAGAAGAAATAATATTCTTCTTAAATGAATCACAATATTTTAAATTCTTTTTCAGAAGAAGTTACAAGTAAATAAAAGCAACCATCATTTACAATTTTTAAGGTTTTAAATTAAAAACAAAAATTCTTGAAGCTTTTTCCAAAATGCATTTGGATATAAATATGGTAAATTTTAGATTGGAAAATACTAGTTTTCTTTATCCTTTTTTCACTCTGTGTGCTTTATGAACTTTAGTAACACTCCCACTAGAAACTTGGTTGGACTTCTGATCAGAATGCCAAAGAAATTTAACATTAGCAGAAGAAGTAGGACTTCAGACTGGAAAGGTAAAAATATGAGGTAGGGGGTTCAGATCTGCTGAGATTTTTGAGATCAGTTCAAAACTTCCCGAGAAAGTGGGTGGAGCACCCTGAATTGTTAACAAAAGAGTTAAATAAAATAAAATAAAAAAGCAGCAATGTAGTAAAATAAAGTTTTTAAACGCAAAAGACTTCAGGGGGTGGTGAGCAGAAGATGGCTAAGGCAAATATAGGTCAACGAGTGTAACTTCAGTTTCTGAATTGGTACTGATAATGCCATTGCAAAATACCTACAAAAGTCAAAATGGATTTTGAAGTACAGTTTCAACAAATTTTATTCTGTGATAGCATGTCAGGTTAACATTTCTTTAATAGAAGAGAGAATTCTGTGCTAGGCTTTTGACTTATTACTGTTTTGTAGACATTTTAGTCTGGAAACATAGCCTCAATGAAATTACTCCAAACTGTGCTCAAACCAGTTGCAAAATTGCACCCTAAGAGTGGTTATTAGTGATCTGCTGTCAAATTGAGTTATATTTAATATGACTCAACTGTGATCTGCCATGGGCCCAAGTACTGGTTAATATTTTCATTAATGACTTTACTCATGGAAAAGAGTCAATTTACTGAGTTTGTAAGTCATGACAGCTGAAAAATACAGCCAGCCCTTTGGAACACAGGATGGAAAGTCAAAACGATGACATTAGAAGTGTGATCTGAAATAAGTGGAAGGTTCTAGATGTTCTAAACGGACACAAACAAGATCAATGGCACTACAGCAATACTCAGTTGCACAAAATAAGATGGTAACTGACTTATTGGATGTTTCACAGAAAAAGAGGAACATAATGTTTCTGCGGATCACAAGTTAAGCGTAAGAGGGCAGTGCCAGAAAATATTCAAGAACACATGGGCACGGTACCTGTGAGATAATAACAGTGCTCTTCCAGCCTGCTCACTTGCAGATAATCTAACTTTAGCTAGAATATGAAGCCTGGCTTTGGACACTATTTCAGGAACGCTATGGTCTTGGTAGCACAGCAGGAAGCGCTAGAGATCTAGAAGACATGCTTTATGAGGAAAGATTAGAATATCAGGTTTATTTTACAGGGAGAGGACAAGAATGAAAAGAAAGGTGGTTCTCATCTTCAAATGTAAAAAAAGCTGTCACAAAGGAGATGAATCTTTCTCTACTTCCAGTAAGTCAAAACAAGAAATAACAAGCCTAACTGCAGCAAAGGAAATTTAGGTTAGATGCAAGCAAGAGATTTACAATGGTATGAAGAAGAGGCCCATCTGCCGACATTAAAAAGAACAGGTTAGACCAACAACTCCTTAGAATTACATAAGCACAGCTGATCTTTCCTTTGGGCGAGCGATGGACTGGCATGATCTTAGAGCTCCTCTAGCACAGCTTCTTGTGTTGTAAGTCATGTAGGCTTGGATGAAACAATAATGTCTCAATGGGGGAAAAGACATTTTCTTCAAAAGCCTTCTGGCCACCTCTAGCTGCGTGCATTGACAATTCCTAAAGCCACCTAGTGCTAAGATTTCACTTTTACATTGTCACCTGGGTGTACATTCTGCAATAAATGTTTAAGAATTTACAGAAGAGTATCATATGGACATAAAACTTAAATTAGAATACATGTGAAATTAAAACTGATTGTAGAGGACAGTGGGGAGAACAAGTCACACTGACATACCCTGAATTATGTCTGAGTCTCACCTATCTAGCCTCTTAGGTAATTGTTTACTGTTTACTCTTCCCTGCAGGTAAGTGATAAAGCAAGTTCAAGTCTAAAAAGGAAATGAGAAAGGTTGCTAATGCCATTAGATTGTAGGGAGTGTTAACCTAGATTGGTCTATGCTTCTACACTAGCAGGATCGTGTGCTGCAAACAACTGCCCTACAGGAAGGAAATCAACTTTTTATGTGGGTAGATGGTGATAGGACAAGGGGGAACAGTTTAAAACTAAAAGAAGGAAGATTTAGTTTAGATGCCAGGGAGAAACTTTTTCACTGAGAGGGTTACCACGAGAGTGTGGGAACAGGCTGGCCAGAGAAGCTGTGGATGCCCCCATTCCTGAAGATAGTCAAATCCATGTTGGACAGGGCCACAGACAACCTGATCTCATTTCATGATTTAGTGGTTGACAACCCTACTTGTGGCAGGGGGCTTAGAACTAAATGATCTTTGAAGTCCCTTCCAACCCAAGCCCTTTCATGACTTTCCTAGTGCATCTAATGTTTATAGAGCTTATACTGGTGTAAAATCCTAAAACACTTTGTGATCCTATCCTCATAGTATTATTGTCAGAAATGTGAGTACTGTTATCATCTTCCCACAAGCAGCTTATAAACAGAAGATAAAGTCCAGATCTCTTCATTGCTTTTGAAATGTTTATCTACTTGTATGTAGACTTGAATTGAAGCAAATTCCTTGAAGTCATAGAAACAGAGATGTTTCTATGGATGTGAATGCATCTGCCGGGTACTGTAGAACAGCCCCTGCTCTGGGGTTGTTCTTTCCTTTCATTTGCCCATCATGAAGCACAAAGCTGTCTACAGGAGGCACTGTGATTCTAGTGGTACAAAATGCTTTTGTTTCTTTTTAAAATGGTCACAAAAATAAAGATTGAGTATATTTTTGCTGCAAAGAATTTCTAATGGCAACCTGCAAAGCTGCAAAAGCTGGACTGTGGTAACTGAATAGTGCTAGATTTTAGAAAAATAATGAAATTGTGAAGAAAAAAAACCTGTAAATACAATATAACGGATATTTCTAGCTTGACAGAAAAACAGATCCACCTATTTTGGCTTTTTCCAAGGAAAATTCAAACTTTTAGCCAACCCCATTCTTCTTATTGTCCAATGGGAGATACAGTCCTATTAGAAGGTGGATATAGGTAAGAGACTATGCCAAACAAAAAATATATATATGTCAAATAAGTTTGGTCTATGCATTGCAAGTGAAAGGAAAAAACAGGGCATCAGTTTTACAACATTTTAATTCTCTTATTCTTCAGCTAAGTTTTGAATGAGTAATTAAAGAGCTGAGTGAAGAACTAGGATGGAAAACAGCTTTTTGTAAAAAAAACAAGCCAATGAAATAAACAGTGATATTTAGACACAAATCAGCTTTAAAAGGATGTTCCAGCTTTTCTTCTACAGAGCCTATAAAACTTAAATGCTATGAAATATTTCCTTTGTTGAACTTCTTTTTATTTCAGTTTAAAGCAAAGTCAGAGGTACTCCTGATGCTCTGCCAAGGCTGAGAAAAAGAATTTTAGGAACACCTGAACTTCCAGAGAAGTTCATGTTTGTTGCCATCAACAAAGCAGAAAGAAAAGGAGATTTGGCCATCCAGAATACAGCTGATATGAAATAAATACAGTAGCATCAGTTTTCTAAGATGACTAATGCTTGGTATTTAGGAAGGTAGCCACAAAAGGTTGGCTGCAGCCTGCTGAGACTGATCACCTAAGGGTTGTCTGTAGTCAGTGGAAGATTTGGGCCTGGGGGGACACAGGGTATGTGATTCGTGTGTTGGACAAATCAGTAGATGAACTGCCAGTGGATTCTCTGCATGGCATTCTAGGAGGAATCAAAAACCTATGCAAAACTCCAGTGTCAAACCAGATCTGATCAGTTCGTAGCACTCATTTATAAGTGCTAACAATTAATTAACTCAGTGCTGCTGAGTTTGTCTCCTATTACTTAGGACAAACCTCTCTCTATCTTGATGTCCAGAGAATTTCAATGCAAAATGAAAACACCTGGAGGATACCCTGAGTTAACAAGATGGTAATGCCTTATTGATGTTGCCAGGCCACAGCAAAAAAGATCTTGGCTGTCTAGAATGATTGGCACCTGGTACTGCCAACCTCAGGCACATGAAATGATGTGGGAGTTGGGTGTGTCAGGAAGCAAGGACTGAGCCTCATGTTGCTATCTTCTAAGGATAACTTGCTCTCTTCCTGATGCTTAATGGGAACTGGGATATGCCTAATCAGACCAAACAAAAGATGTAGAGATTAAACTGCACCATTAGTATGCAGTAATGAGATGACTGGGAAAGATCTCTCACATGCAACACCTTCATTTCCATGCTTAAATGATTTACTTCTTTATTAAGTCCACTTGAATCAGCATTTCAACCAGGGAAATTAAATGTATGTGGAAGAACAGTTGGCATCTTGACCACAAGCTGTGCTATGGATGTGGATTTAAATGCACAAGCCTGCAGAGTTGGATATTACTAGTGAATGAAACGATAGAAAAAAACCCAACATTTACATATCCTTGCTCTTGCCAAAAAGTCTTACAGAAATACTGCAAGGTAAATTGGGAGCATTAAAAAGAAAAAGCAGAGCACTTGCCAAATATAATTTTTTTCATGGCACTGCTGTTTCACTTCACAAATAGACTATTGATTTTAGTAACGTAGGAAGAGTGGCAGAATTATCTGCTCATAATTACAATCTTTGCAGCTTCAAGAATTTGTTGCTAGAATCTGACATTCAAGGGAAAAACAGATGGTCTGAGAAAAGCCCACATCTTCTCCCACTCCAGACAAAAAGCAGCCACATTTTGGCATAAAATATTCTATTTTCAGAAACTATTAAGAGGAAATTTTGCTTGTGATTTCTCTGCAGATTTTTAAATATTTTATCATCTTAGAGTCACCTCCTGGCTCACCTCCCCTGCACTGCAGGAGAGGAGTTAGGAGTGACAGCACTGGGGATAGCCCAGTGGTCGCTGTCTATGAACACACTGCTGATGGTGCTGCAATGGCACCATCAAGCAAGAAACTGCAGTCAGTTCTAATAAGGGATGTGAATAGGAGTTGACTGCTCCACATGAAAGGCTTTCTATTCCAATTACTCACTGCTCAGCTATCCAACACACCCAAGGTTTTCAATTTGTAAGAAAAACACATTTTGATCTTGATTCTGGAAAGAGGGCTTGGGCAATTTGTTAATCATGTACTAATAGGATTGCCTCTTGTCGTACCAAATCATCCCGCTGGGTTTTGAGTGGTTTGCAGATTCACTGTGACGTAGAAACTGGAAACTTCTTTATACAAGGATTTTCTCTTTTTTCAGAAAAACCGCCTGAAATTTAAAATGTGCTGCAACTTTGCTTTTCAACATTGATTTTAGTTGAATTGTCTCCGAAATAAAGATATTGGTAAAAACAATTAGGAAACATTTCAAGTTGGTTAGGGGATAAATCTTAACAGTTATCTGTATTCTTTTGAAATACTTCAGATCCATATTTATGGAACTATGGACAGATAAACTAGCTTCCTTTTGTAAAACTAAATTGTAATGATACATGATGAGATAGTCAAGATAGACAAGAAGTGGTGCACAGAAATGTCAGTCAGCATGCTACAATAGCTGAATTTAAAGGAAAAAAAAAAAACCAAGCAAACAAAAAACAAATACAAAAGGAGTCTTGTCTTTGGAATGTGAGCACCCCACTACCATCTCAGTGTTGACTGCATATCATGTCCTGTGGGGTAGAGAACAAGATTATCTGTGATTTGCAGAGAAGAGAGCTGGCCAGCCTGAATCCTGGTTTGCCCCAGGCCACACAAGGAACATGTGGCACAGCAGGGACCTGTTTGGGGATGGCCTTAGTGCTCAGCCGTTCTTCCGAGCAGGAGACCCTCCTTGCCTGCAGTTTTTCCTCCCTTGCAGAGAGCGGCAGCTCAGATCTCCCAGCTGAACCTGATGGGAACTTCTCTGGATTCCAACCACTCTGCTTGAGGTCCATAATTTTTTATCTGTTTTCTGAGCTTTGGAGTTGCCTGTTACTGGTGACACACTTGCATGAAAGGACAGAGGCTGTCCTGGATGACTTTTTGGGTGCCAAAGTGCTTGGCTGGGAGAGAGTTACTGGCTCATTTCTGTCAATCTGATGTATTTCTGTTCATCTTACAGAAGAAGTCTAAAAGGAGAGCCTGGGAGATGAGTGAATTTTAGAAGGTAGTTTAAACTAGCAGTGGAAGATTTTTATAAAAAAACACAGGTCATCAAGTGTTGAAGAGAATTAAGAAATAAGAAGAAAATGCCACCAAATCACTATTTTGTCAGAAGGAAGAATTTGGTGAAGAGAGTGCAGCTTGCTGGGTAGCTGCTCAGGGATAGTAATCCCTGTAGCCTTTTGGACACCTCTGAACAAAATCCCAAGAGTGACTAACAGAAAGAGGCTGCATTCAGTGCCATAACATTTGCTGCAGAATTATTGCTAGATGAGAGAAGCACATCCACGTTCCTTGGAGCTGGTTTGTCAATGCACAGCCATGGTTACATTTGAATAGGGCAGCCAAACATAGCTGGAATTTTTTTTCCAAATTGATGTTGTTTTCCTTCATTTATTTACAGGCTGGGATCACACATGTTGTTGGTAGTGGAGGGGCACTACTCTAGTAGTAGCACTACTATGCCTCTAATAGGAGGCCTAAGTAGGAGGCATAACCAGTAGCTTTACCTTCCTGACCCCCCCATATACTGAACCTCCATGCCCACTCTGCCTGAGCTGTGCAGCATTTGGCTTGTCTGTTGATGGCTGGTGGCAAACCTGTGTTTACCTTGAAGTGTCAGTGCTAACAGTCCCCTGCAGTGTAAAACTTTATCTCCTTAGCCCTCTATTTCTAAAGATACGGTTTTCTTTGTATTTCTCATTTTCCTGTCCCTTTATACATGGTGATACTAGACAAAACTCAGTGAGGATATGGTACAGTTGCAGAAGTAGTCAGTTTATCTGATTGTATTTGTTTTCCCTTGCTGTTCTTTAAAAATAATGACATGTGATTTGTAATACTTGCTGTAGCCTGGCAATACGTATAGCGGCAACAGTGCAGATTCAATCTGAGATGAAGCCATCATCCTCCACTAATCAGGGTGTGGGAGAGGCATGCAAGCAACATGTTCAGCCCATTTATTCAGTTATGTAATGGCCTTTTAAACATTTTCCATTTATGGTCTCTATTTAATTTACTGTAAGTCACAATGTAAATTCAAGCCATAACATATACCAGACAGCTCAGCCATAAATCAGGTGAGCCACTGTCTTCGTATATTTATTCTTTTATGAACTAACAGAATGTCCATGAACTAACAGAATGGCCTTTTAAAACGAGGCTAGAGAAAATAAATCATTTTTGTTACTGCATAGAACAAACCTGTTCAGAGAGACTGAGTCTTTGCCCACAGCAAATGCAAGAAAGGCTTAGAAATTTGCTTTTAAAAATATTTTCACTCACCTTTTGTGTTCTCTGGCTTCTGTTGTGCTTGAAAGAGAAAATGTGGAGAAAATCACTTCTGCAGTATAGGTTTCAAACTTCCCAGTGTCTGGAGCTTGGGAAGGCTCTTTTTGCAAGATTTCCAAGTGTCTTGTTAAAGGAGATTTGGATTGGTGTCTGAATTAGGATACTAACTGAACTAAGCAAAACCTTAGCTCTACTGTTAACAAGTTATAGCATGAGTTTCAGTCGTGTGTGTTTCCTTGTTCATCTCTACTCTAGAGATTCTCTCTCCACTCGGCTTTTCCAGCCAGGATCAGCCCAGCACATAGTTGAGAATGAATCATTTTCTATTGAAGGTGTCGATTAGCGTGTCACAATATTTGGGCATTTCTCTGCATCCCTCCTGCCTGCAGGCCTGCCCCAGAGCACCAGCCGTTCCTATGGAGCCTTGGGAAGCGCAGCCCAAATCCATGGAGGCAACCAGGCCACAAAACCAGCCCAGTCCCTCTGATGCATGGCTGGCATACACATCCCACGTGGCCCCACACTGGCTGGCCAGGGCTGCTGCAGCCCCCTGATTAGCAGGACTCATCTCTGATATCGTTAGGTGGCTCATTGCTCTGAGCAGTGCTGTGCACAGTGGCTGGGCTCGCTTGTGTGGTGCTATCTGGTTGTCTGGCAGAAGTGCTGGTCCCTCTGGGTAGACCTCATGTCCATGAGGGAACTGACCCCGTGCTGCCTCCTGGGAGCCTCAGGCAGGGCTGAGAAGGGGTCTCAGAGGTCTTGGGGGAGACATGCTGAGGTAAATGTGCCACTGGGAAGCACAGTGGGGAGAAGCTGGACAAATCCTTTCCGATGCATGTGGGAAAAGCATGGTTCTTTGTGGTTTGAAGTGCAGACTGACAATATTTCTGTCCAAAAGGCTCATCCTGAGGTCTGTTGGCTTAAGGGCGCTGTACAGAGGAAGAGTAGAGTTTCTGAGCCTATTCCTGCATTAATGAAAACAGAGTGTACCTGTATTTCTTCTCTGTACTGACTTTATCTGATGGAAATCTGATGGGTCTGGTGTATTTGCGAGAGCCTTGTGTGCATTGTTCTGCTGTTTGGTTTTGATAAAATGTGGTATTGTACTTGATGTTCTCTAGCTACGTCAAACCTTGCTTCACAGCTAATGCATGGCATTAGTCCATACCACAAGTTGTGCAATGCTCTGCAGCAAAAATATTGATGCTTCTTGGGGATTAACAGTGTTTTTTCAGTGTGAGCTTGATGAAAGAAGTGAGGGCAGAATTGGAGGAAGAATAGTTTTGCTACAGAATTGATTTTGGCAAGTTAATTATGGGGGAAAAAGACCATATTTATTCACCCTTTGAAGCATTATACATTCACCCGTTTCAATAAACAGTCTTTAAAAAACAAAACAAAACAAAAACAAAAACCAACCCAACTTTGCAATTTGAAGTTGAAGTAAAACACTTCAGGAGAAATAAAGAGCTAAAAATGTTTGGATGGACACACTTCAGAGAACACATCTAACTAGGAACAGTGAAGAGAATGACAAGTACTTCTACAATAGGCCATCTTTCAGTGGAGGTTCTCAAAAAGTCTCATGAGTTTGGGGCATCCCAAATCAGCACGTTTCTCTTGGCAGAACAACCTCCTGTAATTTGGCTGCAGCGAAGAGAGTCATGACAGAGGTGGATGTGGTCAGCTCTGCACAGGATAGGTACTAGGTCACAGACACTCTCTGAACTTCTCGTGGCAAGTAAATGTGTACGTGATGGCTTCGGTTGCTATGTCTAAACGACTTAATGAAACAGTGTTGTTTATGACATGACACTCCCAGTATGCTTTTTACCAGGCTTTCCAGTGGTTTCCAGACACATTTTGGGACCAGCTGCTCCCCCTCAAAGACTGTGTATGGTTTGGGCTGAAGGTACAATGTACAAATCTCTTTCCTGCCTTGGCAGTGCCAAATTTAAGCTGCTCCTCTCATTTCCTGGCCAAGGAGGCCCCATGCTCTGATCACATTGGGGAAGCAGCCCTGCTTGCACGAGAGACGCCTCCACTTGGGTAGCAGCAAAATAAAGCTCACACCCACCCTTTGGACTCTGAATCATGTGCTCTACTCATTCACACCAGGCTGATCCAAGAGATTAGCCACTCTAACTGGCAGCCACACCTGTCTGCTGGGGGTTGTTGCCCTGTCACGAGGGCAACGGGGCAACAGAGGATCAGTTTCCAAAGGCTCTTCAAGGCGCAGGCTGATAAGCCCACATGAATGGATGCTTTGCTTTTGGTTTGTATTACCATGCCTTGGAATGTGGCAGCAATTTGTGACCCCTCAGCTGCAGCCAGATCAAATTTGAAGCTCTATTTCCTATGTTTCCAATGTAAACTCTGTGAGACCAGCTGGCTTTTAATTGTTATAAGCTTATATTTCAGAGAGCCTGGTCTCTACTGAGAGTAGCAGTTACTACGCTAATTTAGCGCTACTACCATTAACCATAACAATAATAACAACAGTGAGCACCCTCATGAGCCAGACAATGAGTTTATTAGATGCCACAAACACCTTTTATCATGCAGCACAAATGCTTATGTCATACTGCCTGCATGCCTTGACTCTTTCTAAAACCCATGCTGCTGGCTTCCTTCCAGGGTGTTCCTGCGTGTCCATGGCATGGCTGCAGGCTCAGGGCTGCACAGGCCAGCCCAGAGCTGGGCCATCCAAGTCCAGCAGGTAAGGAAGGGATGCTCCCCCATTACGCAACAATTTATTCTAGCAAGATCACTCCATCTCAGTCTAAAACCAACACTCATACATATTAGAGGAATCTCTACCCACCAAAGTTTGCATGTGGTGTTTTTGCTTATTAAATTCCCGAGTCCTCGGGTCATCATTTGCATTGTGTATCTTCCTCTCTTGGGCTGACAGTGTTGCAGTATGAAAACACTGAGGCTAATTGTTTTGCTATTACAAAGGCTTCTAGAAACAAAGCAGGTTTGGAAAATAATTCAGAGCAGGTGCTCTGTGCTGGGGAAGTTCAACTGTCCAAGTAACAGATACCGCAGAAGGTTACCAGCTCTGGTATTTGGTTATATTAGTCCCTAACCCTTTCAAATCTTCACTAATGGATTAGGTAGCTTAGAAAACCTCCATGGCTATCTTTCATATCTAAATGCTATGAGCATACTGTTAATTTACCCATTGCCTAACTATGAATGTTCTTCTGGAGCTAGGTCTGGCTTTATTTTACTGAGTTGTTTTACAGACGTTAGTGTAATTAGGAGGCATGGCTTCAAAACTGTGTTTAAGCACTGAGGATATGTTTTCTGAAATGAAAATGGGAAATACTCAAAGTTCAGCAGAGATTTTTTCAAATTATTAGTCTTCCCCCTTCCCTTCCCTTCCCTTCCCTTCCCTTCCCTTCCCTTCCCTTCCCTTCCCTTCCCTTCCCTTCCCTTCCCTTCCCTTCCCTTCCCTTCCCTTCCCTTCCCTTCCCTTCTTAATGTAAATATACACCCTTATTATGACTTCAGTAACTATTTATCCCTCGATTACAGTAAGAGAAGGAAGAACTTTATAATAGAATAGAATTGAATAAAATAGAATTAAGGTTGGGAAAGACAACTAAGAGCATGTAGTCCAGCCACCAACCCATTACAACCATACCCACTGACCATGTCCCTCACTGTCACATCTCCACATTTCTTGAATACCTCCAGGGACAGTGACTCCACCACCTCCCTGGGCAACACGTTCCAATGCATCACCGCACTTTTGGAGAATAAATTTTTCCTAATGTCCAACCTAAAAAGAGAGGAAGCTGAACATCCCATTGCCAGCCAATTTCCTAGTAATTCTTTGGTGTTCATTTTATGTTTACTTTAAATCTGGCTCATAATAGAGCATGCTCATAATTTTATAATAATATATATGTATACATTGTATTTCATCAGTGCAAGAAATGAGAAGTAGTCACACTTAGTATCTGACCAGGCAGATGAAATTAAATAAAGGGGATAGTTTTTTTTTTAAAATCCCCAAAATCTTATGGAAATGAACATTTATCTCTCTTCCTGCTATGATAACTATATGAATAAACAGGAATTATTTTGCACTTTTTTTCATTACTAGATTGTTTTGCAGAATTATATATATTTAGTTAATTTGTGAATTGCAGCCAGGGATTTCCTAGATGCTGGGCAGTGACTTAGTAATTCACTGTGCTGCAGTGACTCTCACATTAACCCCCTACATGTATACACTTGCAGCTCTGTCAGTGTTGGTAGCTAACTGATGGAGTAAATGAGGTAAAATTACTGCATGTGAAGAGTTAATGAAGAGCTGTTAATACACTCTGCAATCAGCATTTAGTGTACTGCTCGATTATTTACCTGTGAAGAGAAGCTTTCAGCCTGATCAGAGGATAATTCTATGGATCATTTCTCTTTTTAAAGGCTTGTTACTTTAGCATTCCTTCGTAGACAGTGTTGTTCTCCATAAAAATACATGACAGCAGTCTGGTAGAAATGATCACTAATTATTTAATGCTTTTGGAGTATGCGTTTAAATGCATGCATACTGCATACATAGGTGTGCCTACTTTTTAATTGCTAGTTATGAAATATATGTATATAGATGCTTGTGTGCTATGTGAATGGATGTATTTATTCATCTTTTTCAGAAAGTTTTTCAGAAAGGAATTCAAATATTTACACTGGTTTTAGGAGTATCATAAAATTAACTTTCTTACTAAGTAGCTTGTTTTCTTTCTAGAGGTTATGAATCACGTTTTATGTTTCCTAACTACCTAGAAGTAGTTCATGAATAATCAGTCATGCAAAGCTGTCACACTTGGTTAAATAGCTCAGTCTTGTTTTTACTGCTTCAGTCCTTTATATCTTTAATTACCTTTATTTAGCTGATATAAATCACCTTAGAATGCATGCTCTCCTAAGCAGCCCTGCTTTCTGCACGTATTCTGCAAAGTACTGATTGCACATCTGGATGAAGGGCAAAACAACACCTGTATCTCTTTTTCTTTGGCATAGTTCATCTTTTAGAACATCTTTTTCATACTTTAAGTCATTTTATCTACAATGAAACCTTTTCTTCTTGCCTTTTTTTATGACATATTTCACTGCATTAGTATTCTTGATTGTCTTCTCATGTATACACATTTTGGTTTATGCAGAGCCCCTTTAAGAATGTTGTCTTTTCCAGCACCTACTCTATTGGAATAAGCTGCTGTGGAAGCTTCTTTGACTCAATCTGCAATTGGATCTGCACTGCTCCATGCCTGAAGAGCTTAGAATCCCAAGCTCCCCTATAAATAGCTAGTCTCTAGCTGATAGAGGGATAACCTATGTTCAAGAAAATAATTCATTCTGAAGAATTTTGATAACTTCAACCATAACTTCAATGTTACTGTCATAATAAATGTTTGCAAAAGCCACTTGGTGACCTAACTTACTCAATCAGGTTGTAATGAGAAAGCGATGATGTGTTAAAGTCATAGCAACTAGAAAAGCTCGTTGATGGCTGCCAAATACACACTTTGTCTAATATGAATGTCACTTTCCATTTATTTTCTCATAATCTATCTGTCATAGTGAACAGACAGACTTGCTATAATGGCTAGGTGTCTGCAGATTAAATGTGATTACTTCTCCAAAATGAAAGGAGTGCATCTTCATGAAAAAACTTAATTAGGCTCTGAAAATTGTCTTGCAAATCTCCAAAGGAAAGACAGACACAAAAAAAAAGAAAAAGAAAAACCCACACAAAGAAGATAAACTAGCTGAATTATTTCAGGATGATAATTTAGTTCCCTTAATTTTTTGCATACGTTTTAACTTCTGTTCAAGGACTACAGCTGATTATATATATATATATGTATATATTTATATGTATGTATGTATGAATATAAATAGATGACTGTAGCTAAGCAGATGAAGCCAAGTGTCCTGTACTCTTAATCCTGTAACAGGCTTGTTACTAGGGACAAGATATTTATTGTTTCTGTGTTTTGGACAAAGTATATGTGAAAATTGCAGAATCACAGAATTATAAAGATTGAAAGGGACCTCTGGAGATCATCTAGTCCAACTCCTCTGCTAAACCAGGTTCCCTACAGTAGATTCCTACAAACTTTCTCTCTCCCATCGTGCCAGTACCCTCAAGCTTTCATCTTGTTTTCAAAAATTTCCCTTGAACCTTCCAGTTCATGAGTAATATAGCAACATCTATAAAAACAAAACCTACCATGAAAATCTCTGCTAAGGAATAGCTACATAGCGATAAACACATCAACAAGTCATTAGCACCCTAAGCTTCTGATGCATCATCTGACATCAGTGATGCTTGCAATCGGACTGGCAGGAGCTGCTGTTCTGGCTGTTCTTGCTTTTTCAAATTCCTCTTTGCATGTTCACTGCCAACTGTACAAAACTGATACGCCTTTTTGATGAAACAAAGGGAATATTATTGGACAAGCTGCTGATTACAATATGTTATTATTTGCATATCTAAATGCTGGCTTGTTAGTAAGTGCTGTAGGCCTGGGAATGGGTGGGTTTCTGTTAAAGTGACTCAGATGGTAGCTTTGCCTAGTATGGGAGTTTTAGTGAATAATAATGACCAAGTATCCTTCTGTTGTATGTATGCAGAAAGATAAGAGCTACTCTTTCCAGTGCAGAGAGACCATCATCTCTCAACACATAAAGGAAGCTTTTGCTCTAACGTTTATCTTTCTTAGCGTCTTGTATAAACATAATTGACTTTTTTTTCATCTTAGAAAGTTCTGTTAAATTTTCACAGAGCTTTTCCTCATTTTCTAACCATGTCTGGAGATTTGGAGATCTAAAGTTATCACAACTCACAAGTTTTGAAAACATTCGAGTCTGCTTTTTTTGATTTTTCTAATGCAAATGTGTTCCCTTATGTAGGCCGTGGACAATGCAGCTAACAAGATCATTTGTGCCCTAGATTTGCACATATTACCTCTTTAATTGGGATTTAGTTTCAATGTTTTCTCTTTCATTTTATTCCCTACTTATTTACCTTTTATACCATTGCTCCTCCGTCCACCTTTTAGCAATAAACAGCACTATTTCTTCTAATTCTCCTTCTCCAGTTCCTGGGGCTCTTCCAACATGCAAGTATTATTCCTCATGAGTTAATGAAATTGCTATCTAGCACATTATACTAGATACACCATTACTAATAGTGTAGGTAGTGCATTACTACTAGAGCAGATAAACACCTACTGCTTATTCATTCCCTCTAAACTAAAACATACATTCTCACTCAAGAATTTGACTTGGGTAGAGCAGCTCCAGGTACCCACTCTCCGAAGGGAAAATCCCAGGTAAAATTCAAAATGTCCCAAACTCTTTATGACCTGTAGACCTGCTTCTTGTAAAACAAGTGTTTCCCACCCTGGAACTTCAGGTGGTTTTCATGGTACTCCAGGCTTTGGAGATCGTCCAAAGCTTCTTTGGGAAGACCTTTGTGACATATATTCTTGTGCTGGGGGCCTGGGTCTGCATGCAGTACTCCACATAGGACCTCAAGAGGGCAGAGCAGAGAGGCTACCCCTCTTTTGATGCAGCCCAGGATACTATTTTCCTTCTGGGCTACAAGAGCACGCTGCTGGCTCACACCCAGCTTTTTGTTTACCAGAACGCCCAAATTCTTTTCCACAGGACTGTTTTCAATGAGTTCTTCTCCCAGTCTTTAGACGTATCTGGGATTGCCATGACCCAAGTGCAACACACTGCATTTGGCCCTGTTGAACCTCATCGGATTCTTGTGGGGCCACATTTCAAGCTTGTCTAGATCCCTTTGGGTGGCATCTCTGCCTTCTATTATATCAACTGTACCACTCAGCTTGTTGCCATAAGCAAACTTGCTAAGGGCATGTTTAGTCCCACTATGTCATTGATCAAGATGCTGAAGAGCACTGTCCAAGACCAATCCAAGGAGGATACTATTCATAAATAGTCTCCACCTGAACATAGATCCACTGATCACAATACTCTGGCTGCGACCATCCAACCCACTATTTATCCACCAAATAATCAGACTTCAAATCCATATTTCTCCAATTTAGAGATAAGGATGTGGTGTGGGACTATGTCAAAAGCCTTGCACAAGTCCAGGCAGATGACATCAGTTGCCCTTCCACTAATACCGTCACTCCAGCATAGAAGGCTTTTAGATTGATGTTCCACGATTTTCCCAGGCACAGAGGTGAAGCTCACCAGCCTGTAGTTCCCTGGGTCTTTTCTTCCTTTCTTGAAAATGAAAGTAATGTTTCACTTTTTCCAGTCACCAAGGATTTTGCTTGACAGCCATGACTTTTCAAATATGATGGAGAATGGCCTGGCAACCACATCAGCCAGTTCCCTCAGGATCCTGGGATGTATGTCATATGGCCTCGTATGGTTGTACACATTCAGACTTATGAGGTGGTCTCTGAGTTCCTCTGCTCTTACAGCGGGAGACATTTTGCCCCCTAGTGACTGCCTAGGGGTTCAGGGATGTGAGAGGCATGGAAAACTTGACGGCCAGTGAAGATCGAGGCAAAGAACTCATAGAATACCTCAGCCTTCTTCATGTTTGTTGAAGCCAGTTCTCCCTTCTCATTTATCAGAGGGGGTACACTCTCCTTTGCCCATCTCTTCTGACCAGTGTTCCTAGAGAATCCCTTTCTGTTATTTTTCACATCCCATGCTAAGTTCGGTTCCATCTGTGCCTTGTCTTTTGTAACCCCATTTCTGCATGTCCAGGGGACATCCCTGTATTCCTCCCAGGCTACCCATCCCTGCTTCCACTGCCTGTATTTTTCATTCTTTTCCCTCAGCTTGGCAACCAGGCCATTGCTCAGCCACGCTGGCTTTCTACCTTCACTGCTTGATTTCTTATGCTTGGGGCTGAAGAGCTCTCGTGCTCAGAAGGGTATCCTTGAAGAGCTACCAGCTCTTTTATATGAGGATGTTGTATGACTGTTGCATAGTAGACACATTCAGGAAGACTGTAGGAGATTTCTGCCCTTGGTCTGACAAAGCTAATCAACATTTTATGGTATATTCAGCATTTCATCTGTCCTTGGGTTGCTAGAGCAATTTGGAGAAGTCGCTAGGTGAGTACTTTTACAGATAACCCCACATAGAAGTGAGAGTACTAGGCTGATGATGGACATCTTTATTGTAGGAGTGCAACTTTTAAGAGATAGTTGAGATAGAGCTGCTGTGCAGGGGTTGTTGTGGAGCAGATGAAGAGACAATCTCTGTGGATTGCAGCTGCTTTCAAATTTGCATCTCCTTCAGCCACATGGCCAGAAGGCATTTTCCAGCCCCAAACTGTACTGCAGAAAGCTAGCATCAGCATTCTCCTTTATTTTTGCTTGAAAATGACTACTGTAAGGTGGAGGGAGTAGGAAAAAAATAAAATGTGGATAAAACTTGATTGAGAGTGGTGAAGAGAGGACATCACTCTTACATTTCTGATGTGTGACCATTCCTGCTTGCTGGCAATCTAACCCATCCTAACTCTCCATCTGGATATGCTTGAAGACTGGCCTCCCCAGTTCCTGACTCAGAAATAAAAATGACACTGGGGTGCTGTGCCATTTTCTGCAGCACATCATTGTTGCAATATGGGTCCAGGGAGAGAAGAGCACAGGAAAGCCTGAACTACAGGAGGCTGTGGAAGTAGTACAACTTGTGGAATTCCTTTATGCAAACAAAGACCACTTCAGTTGGACTTTCTTCTCCTGGTGCAGTGTCAGGGCTGACTGATGAGCTGAGCTAGTCCAGCTGAGTGCCTCAGCTGTGGGGCTGAGGTAGTGAAAAGGTAGGTTGCCTGGGCCACTGATTGTTCTGCCCACAAGCTGTGCTCGTGTGTATAACTGAGGGAGTGGATGTGGCCATCAGTTTCCCCCTGTTCTGGGAGACAGTACCTTCTTGAGAATGTCTCTGTGCTCTTGTGACATGTGAGCAGCCTAGTAAGAATGCAGAGCGGGTGTCCTGAGTGTGCTGCAGAATTAACAACAAGGTAACCGTCTCTACAGGCATTTGAGTGCTGGGACAGGATGTGAAGGTACAGTGATATAAAATAGTGACTGTTGGCTTACTGTGCGTGTGGTAGAAGGCTTGGGTAGCTCTAACTAGAGAGCAAGTCCTCCAGGCTCCTCTGTTGCATGCTGAAAGTTTAGGGGTGTGGAGAGCCAAGTACTCCTGAGTTTTCCTCTCCCCTGGGATCCCAAGGAGCCTATTTTCACGGTGCCCTGCAGGTGCCCCTGTGTTAAAGCTGAGTGAGCAACTGGAAAGTTGAGTTTTCAGAGCTGAGCATGTGGCAATCCTACGGGCAACATGAGCATAGCCAGCTTGGGCCTGGTGAGCCTCTGGGAGAGAAGGGTGTGGATGCTGTGATCCTGTCTGCTGGGTAGATTGAGTAGGTGATGTTGCCCTCTAGTGACTGCCCAAGGAGAGAGTAACTCTCTTGCAACTACCAAGGGTATGCTTCTGATCTTGTTTAAGACCTATGGTGATGAAGAGTTCAAGTCTTTGGTCCTTGTTTTCCTTTTGACTGAATACAATTATTGCTTATCGCTAACGCCGCATTAAATCGTTCAAGCATAACAAGCTTAGTGAAACACTGGGCTTTGTGAAGTTTGAGTTTTGTCTATCAGGCTTTTTTTTTTTCCTCTAAAGAATTCTGTTCTTCTGAAGAAGGATTGGTATAAGAGAAACTAAAAAATACACAGCTATCTGAGTCCTTTTAGAAAACGATCTTCCCTTATTGAAATAAGTATTACATTTTCGTACAAACCTGCTCACCCCTGTTATGAGTATCTCCTTACCATAGAAGTACCTGAAATGTAAGTTAAAATACATAGTAACTACATCTATTCCCTGTACTTACTTAGTGGGTCTTGCTTAACTTTCTGGGAAGCCTTTTTGGTTTCTTGCCTTTCAACTTGGCTAGAAAAATGAATTTGGATCAAACGTTTTATGAGTACTGTTACTTATGCAGACTGCATCATTTTTTGAATGGAGGAGGTGAATCACTGTATGAGTGCAGGAATGACTTTATATAAAAGACTGATAATCACTAAGTTTCGTTCAAAAGAGCTCTAATGTTCCTTTTCCCCCTCCCCCATTTGCTGAGTCTCTTGGCTGGCTTTTCCTGAACCCATCTTTTCTGTGGAGGTGATGTTGTTTACTCCCACTCTCCTGTGTCTGTACAGCTTTACTTACTGCTCCTGTATGCGAGCATGACAATTTCTACAGTACTGCTTTCACTCGCTTCCTACCTTTCTAAGAGAGACTCTGCTGTGAGATCTATCATACATGTACATACTCATTAACTGTTGCTCTTGGATTACAGTTGGGTTTTACTGTTTGATATTTCTTCTTTGGGAAGAGAGGTCTTTGGCATTAGGACCGTTTCTTTTTTATCATTATTATTTTCATGTTCTCTTCTTACTAAAATTATGTCAGTGGTAAATAAAAATTCCAGATAACTTAAGGTCCAAAAATGCTATTAGTATCCCTGGGTGTTCACCTTTATTTTTTTTCTTGGCCACAGCCACAGATGAAGGAGTATGAGAATGAGGGGGGTGAGCATATCTTCCCTGTTCTCTGCAAAGGAGCCACTGCTTAGAGCTGCAGTGCTTCTTCCTTGTTTGCAGAATGCATGAAAATGGCTAAAGATGGTGATAAACATAAATATTTCTCTTTGTATTAAATCCGCACCCTCCTTGCCTACAAATGCTTAGGGAAGGGCTGTCCTGCTCTGCAAACTGTGCCCAGCTCTCTGCCTACAGGTGAAAGGAGAAGCAGGGAGCCTTGGAGATGGGAGAGGTGGAAAGGGGCAGTGAAAAGAGGGGCAGTAAAGGATATAGGGAAAAGAAAGGGAAAAGAAAGATCCAGCTTTCCAGTTCCACTGGATTTTTTTTATATCAGTACTGCACTCCTCTCCCAAAGCATGGAAGTGAAGGCAGCCCATCTACAGAGAATGAATGAGCAGAAGGGAGACAAAAAGAACAGAGAAAAATGTGTTGGAAATAGGGCAGACAAAAAAGCAGGTATGTGTCACAAGATACCCCAGCATTTTATCTTTGTTGTCGCTTGCAAGTGGCCATCTGAAATAGTCAGAGGGCACTAATTAGATTAGCAACAAGAATTCAGTGGGTGGAAAAGTGGGACAATCTGCTTATATTATGCATGTCAGCACATATGACCTCTGTGCTAATTCAAGGCGTCTGTTTTGCCAGTCCTGGGTGTTCCTTCAAGCTGACAGAAAAGTGCTCTGGGTGCAAATAGATGTACTTAATTAGGAGCAACACCAATCTGTACTTTACTGCTTACAGATCTCAATTAAAAGATGGTTCAAAATGTGCTAGATCCTGCACTAATAAGTCTTGTATGAACAAGGCATCCAGCCTGCAGAACCTCCCCACTGGGAGGATGAAGTGAGGAGTGAAATACAGGGAGCTGCCTCTGTTTATTTGGTGTTCAGTGTCCTCAAGTAAGGCTGTTGGTTATTAAAGTTAAGCTTGTGCTTTGATTGTACTTTTGTGTGTGTGTGTAGGTACTGCATGTAAAGGATTTGGTGTGGATGGAAATCACGTAAGGATGAAGGCTCTATCTTTTAAGTACTAACATGATTAAAAGTTATTTTTTTTAGTAGTAGACATTGTGAACGGGTTATTTTTATATATGGATGATACTCCTGAAAAATAATGAATGAATTCATGTTGCAGTGGAGGAGGAGAAAGCAATCCTATGAGCTGAATAGGTCTGTTCAGAAGCTGCTTTGCACGAGCTTAGGGCAGTGGGTATTAAACAATATTATTGACAATCTCTCCTGTCTTGTGGAGCTTCTGGATCTCCCTTCAGCATCCTCTGCCTGATTCCTTCTGGGAAACGGTGCTCTCTAAAGATGTGCTTCCTCATTCATCAGCAGAGAACAGTTTCCATGTGTTCGCTGTCACCCCTCACACAGCTATTACAGAGGGTACAGGTACACCACACCTACATCATACCCTGCATATGAATTCCTGCTTAAGCAGGTGAGGGATCAGAGATTTATAGCAGGATGTCTTGCTCCTATGTCCTTCTTGCTTCAAGAAAAGTGGGGAGGAGATATTCTTTAATGAATAATAATAATAATATATATGAGGAATTACTGGGGGAGGTGCTATTTACGTAGCTTATCCTAGTGCAAAAACTGGAAAATTTTCCTTCTAGGTGCTCACAGTCTTTGTGTGTTGTTTTTTTTTCTTTCTTGTTTTTCGTTTGCTTGGAATTGATTGATATTTGTTGGCTTGCTTCTTTGCTCTAGTTTGTTTCCTCTTTTTAAATATCAAGTAGTAATTTATGAAAATGGGTCTTCAAAGTATGTCAGCTGAGTTCTCCATCCACAGGCCGCCTGTGTTCACCAGTTTTCATATTTATTTATTTACTTATTTGGTTCCTAAAGGTTTTGGTTTCATGGAGCAGAATCAGCTCTCAAATTCTCCTAAAGGCCAGTGATCAGCTAGGATTTGCTTAATGGCTCTTCCCAGTCATCAGTTAGGAACCGTTCTAAAATGTCCAGCAAATATACTGTAAATTCACAGTGAAGCAAGCCTTCACCCTTGACTATTCCTGTTATCAGGCTTGTCAGAACTTCAATTTAAGTTACCAACACAGAATCAGGCTGATTTCTTATAAGGAGGCTTTAATTTACTCTTTCCTTCCTTTGGCCCTTTGAATATCAAGGAAGTAACTTTCTCTGTGTTATTGCGGGTATTTAATTACGGATTGTTCATGATTGTATCTTTTCTCTCTATATTATAACTATTTCAACTTGCTTATTCTTTAATGTTTTTCATTTGTGGGTTTTGGGATTTTTTTCTGTTCCATTTTTTTTTTTTTTCCCCTACTTCCTATGCAAGATAAATTTGTGTTACCTGGTTCTAAAGTTCTAACCTCAAACATTGTATTTGGATCTACAGTTACCTTTATTGGTTAAAATACCTTCATTATTTCAGATAGGTGCTGTGTTCAGCCAACACAAAGTAATGAAGAAATACCGAAAAGTTTGAGAGTTAGGAAAAATTCTAGCTGTCCATAGGTGATGTTCTATGCTTTCAGGATATATTTCATGTACCAGCTAGTCTGCCAAGCAGTCCAAAACATTTCTGCACAAAAAAAAAAAAAAAAAAGTTGCCTTCTTTCTTATTGTTCTTGCTTTGACTGTAATGTCAGTGGGAGGAATAAAGAATGATCTGATGGTCTGTACTGGAGAGTTTATATTCCAAGCACAAGATAAGAGATGTCAGCTGTTCACAGATGAGGAAAATAACAAGCTGTCAGCAATGTAAAGAATATTTTTTTTCAATAAGAATTGCAGATAAGGAAGATAAATTTTTTCATGACGTGATTTTTTTTTCTTCATGTTATATTTGGGAAAAAAAAAAAACACCAAACGCAAACAAACAAGAAACCAAAACACAACAGATAAGAGTAGGTTATCCACGACCTTTCCAAGGAAATTAGAGCCCAAGGATGGATGGCTGCTACGGTTGTTCTTTGCACATTTTCTATTTGCAAGGAATAGGTCTGTGCAGGTAGAAGTGGGAGCAGAACTTGGCTGAAAAACCTTGATGACTGGTGAGGGTATGCAGAAGAGCAGGACTTGTGCTGTATTTGCATAACTGACGGCTTGAGGGTGGGAGGAGGAACAACAGAAAACAACATTTTCAATTATAAACTTAAAAAAAAAAAAGTGCACAAAAACACTGAGATAGGGATACCTTTAATCCTACACGCTCAGTCACATGATGGGACAGGACCACACTTTGAGGCAATCTGATTTTCTTCCCATAGATTTAGGATTCTGCTGTGATTCCCTAATTGCTGTGGAATGTTGATAATAACAAGCAGGGTATTATCGCTCCATCTGGATTGTACAACACTAGAATACTTTGCATTTCTTTAGTCTCATTTACCATGGGGAATTTAGATGTAACCCGACTGATGAACCTACATGACTAATATTCACTTTATAGGAGTGCAGAAATTGAGACTAATGGCAACGGCTTTTTCTTTATGCTGCTCAGTCTAGGAAAGCCTGAGATTGGAATGGGATTTTTAGGTCTTTACAGCTGAATCTTCATGTGCAGCTTGCACAAAGATCACCATTATCACTTTTCAGTATTTGGGGCATACGGAAGAAATTCATTGCAGAAATTTCTTTATTGGTCTATCACAGAACCAATTTTCTCAGGCTTTCCAAATGTGTTACATTTTTAAGAAATATATAAGAATTTGCATGAATACTGAGAATATATATAATCTCTTACTCCCAATACCTGCTCTGTGAATACATTTATCTTTCAGGTGTTAGTGTGGTTATATGAGTTGTCACTTCATAGTTCCATCATTTCTTCTAGGATCTGATTCTGTGATGTAATGTGTGTTTGCTGGAAAGGGCTTCCTGGGGTAGTGGTCATCTGGCCAAGCCTACCAGAGTTCAAGCAGCATTTGACAAAGCTCTCAGGCATAGTGGTTGAGTTTCAGGTCATCCCATGTGAAGCCAGGAGTTGATCCTGCTGGGTCTCTCCCAGCTTCCATGAACATATACAGAATTAATGTGCTTTTTTGCTGGTGACATTCTCCACTGTAAAATGACAAGAGATTTGAACCAAGCTTATATTTAGCTGAAATTTTAATGATAAAAAATCCAGGTGTTATCTTTGTCAGAAGAAGGTGTTATTTAGAAATATATTAAAATCTTCCTGAGTGCCAGGTTGCAGTTTCTCAGATGTTGCTGTCTCCTTCCTGACAGATGGGATACGCTACAATTTTAATGAAAGTGTCATGCTGACTACTCCTAAGTGGTTTTTTCTATCTTGCTCTTTTTCCCCAATCACAACTACATGTAATGCAGTGCAGTTGTTCAGCTTCTTATTACCAGACCATGGCAGAGAAAGAACTGAACACACTGAAGATATGAGGATGGTGTGTGTGGCTTGAATTCCCTTTATGAAAGGCTCTCTGCATATGTGTAGTTGGCATGACAAAAGCACAGTCTATCCTTTGCATGCAAGTGTACAAACTACTGCATAGACCTTGCTTAGAAAGAGAGGAAAACTTTATAATTACTTGGATATTATGTTTCCCACTAGCACAGCTACCTGTATTTCCAATAGATTATTACACATTACAACCCTGAAAGTGTACAGTCAGGCTCACAGAGAGGAGAAAGTTCTGTTCTGAATTGGAAATCGGTGGGAAACTCAGGATCCTGGAGGTACTGATATGTTTGTGTCCTATTCCCATCTTGTTACTCTGCAGGATCTGTTCTGAAATGACCAGCTTATTTCCCACAGTTGATCAGCCATCTGATGAATACTGCTGACCTTGACTGGAATGATTATTTAGCATGTAGCTGTGGGAGATAATGTTGGTCCAAGTTCCCGGCCATACTTCATCGGTTTCCACAGTAGTGCATGTATGCGTGATGAACCTATCACAGCTGTGGTTTAATAGATATAAACAATTAAGCAATTATAAATCAATGAGCTCTGTAACTCTGGTATTATAATAATTACATTTTAAAAGGCTCTACTTAGTTACAACTTGGGGATTATTTACAAGCAATAATTAAGGTCAGACTGACTTCCTCCTCTTACGCAGAATATATGTATGAGTGGCATGTCAAACAATAATTAATTTAGGGCAAACCTAATTGCTTATTGTGCTGAAGTGTGTCAGTACCCTACAGAATATGATCTTGTATCTGTTACTGGTTATATTTTAACTAAAAAAAGATACCTTTTTTAAATAAAAAGGCAAATTGTCTTTGTATGTCATATTTTAGTTAGAAAGGTATCAATTGCTCCAGGGTTTTTTTTATTATTCAACCCACAGGAAAAAGGAATAAAGTAACAGGAAAAGGAGTATGGCACACTGCACGTATGAAGCAATCCTATGAAGAAAGAATAGATGGGAAAAATTAGTGCAATCTTTTTACAAGATTATTCCCCACAGTATATTTCCCAGTGCTTTGTCTGGTCTCGTTTGCAAAGATGCAAATGATGTCGTTTTTATTGCTTCCCTAAGGGGAGATTATCCAGCCTAATAACATTCACTGTTAGGAAATTTTACTGATGTTCAAACAGTTTTTTCTTACCTGACTTTACCCTATTGCTCCCAGTTGTAAACTCCCGCAGGCAGTTCTGAGTAGTTTTTCTCCTTCCTGGGTGTTCTGGGCCAAGCTGCACACAGGTATTCTTGTTAATCTTTCACTGAAGTCCATCTAGATGATGGACATTTGGGTCTTGAAGAGCCTGCAAGTTTGAACTCATCTGATCACTGTCCTGTGAGCACACGTATGTCCCTTACATAAGTGTACTACATGCAGACATGCTCATGAAACCCTTACCTCCAGACAACCTGTTTATTGACGAAGCATCTTGCAAATGTGTTTGTCCTCTGGTGAGAGGAGAAGTCACTGCTGGACCAGCTGACTTGGGGAAAAAAAAAAAAAAAAGGTGATCTCATAGGATCAGCACAGTGTCACTAGTGTGCGAATGGACCTGTGGAGCTCTCTGGTCTGACTTCCATTGCAGAGCAGGGTAAACCCTGAACACAGCGTGTTCCTCAGGCCTTTGTTTCACCTTCAAAACCCTCAAGGACTCATGTTCCACAGTCTTCCTTGATGTCTAGTCCAATACTATATTTTTACACTGATTTCTTTTTTCTTCCCTTCATATTTAGTCAGAACCTGAGTTAATACTTCGTTGTCTTCTGAGATGCATTTTACATTTGAGGTACATTTTTAAGGAGACACCAAACTGGCCAAAGGGGCAGCCTGAAGTCTTGTGAGCTTTGAAAGGCAGCACAGGCTTCCTCTGCTCTTGGTCAGATAACATTGGCAAGTTCTCTTCTGTCTCTATCTTTTACTTTCCTGTCCACGGTTTTGTTTCAGTAGTATTAAGAGATGAAGGGATTTCTTTTAAGTGACATTTTAATAGGAAATGTTTAAAATAGGCTTGTCTGAATGCATTTTGAAGTTAAGTCTAGAATGAAATCTTGAAATGTCATCAAACATTGAAAAGTTTCTTCTATTTGTTGAAGTACCTAACATTACATGACCATTGGTAGTAGTCACATTGTGTGGTCTGTCCCCATCTATCTGTATGGAAGTGGGAATCTTTCCCTCTTTTGTTGAGACATGGTGACTTTCTTTTTTTCTTTTTTTTTTTTTTTTTTTTTCTGATCATGAAGCATAAATGATCTCAATGACATCTCCTTGGCCTCCCACTTCTAGCTGCCATACTTATAGAAGAGGTGTTCCCAGTCATAGGCATAGTGTTCCAGTCATACCAACCCTGAAGAGAAAAACTTCATGTATCTGAAGGCCGTGCTCTGCTTTAAACCTCCAGGGGTGATGCCAACTTCTTTCTTGTTATGACAGCAAGATGTTTTTTATTCAAGTGTAGCCTGTACTTAGATATATCCCTGACCTCAGTGTATTCCAAACTATTTTCTGGATATTTTCCATTCTGCTTTCATATATTTTGCTAGGTCTGTGCAAGAGTGCCATCTTCCACTTGACTCTTTTACTAAATTGCACTCTACTTTCCAGGTGATTTCTTGTTTCATTTTTTTCCTGCTGATATCTACAATTTTCTGTTCCTCCTATATTTTGTTCACAAGTAAGGGTTTAGTAAAATGGAGTTGCAGCACTCGGAAAAGATCAAGCAGAAAAAAAAATCTACAGAATGAATATGTTAGGAAATAATGTCAGGTGTAATTCTGTTTTGTAAAAGTCACAAAAGTATTTGTAATGAAGAAAACAGGCATTTGTTTAGGAAGAAGGGCATATATAAGAAAAGCTGAAAAAAGAGAATGCCTGCTTTATAAATAGATGCAGTAGGGGAAAAAATAACTTGACAAAACCTTATGATATAATGTTTCCAAATGACAAGGATGAGTTATTTCATACAAAGGGTGTCTATGAAGCCATTTCAAGAAATAACAAAAAGAAAGATCTGTGCTCCAAAGGGACTGAGTTTGTTTTTCATTTAACACCATGTTGTTTTACACCATGGTTGTTTTATAGAGATGTACAGATGCATCTAGAACCCAAAATAATAACATCTATACTATAATATCCTTTAGCAGAAATATTTCAAAGGGGACAGGCTTTTCAAAAAGCTTGGCTTCTGTTTAAGAACTAAAACAACCAGCAACATTCTTGGAGACTTTTAGCATGCATGGCTTTGAGCATTTCTGAAAATATACCTATAGAGGTAGATGGTGAGCATTTGAAAAGAATTATCCTTGAGCTCTTTGGAAAATCTGGCTACATTTTAGACAAATGCCTCATTTATGATCTCTTGCCCTTTGATACAGCAAAGCCTTGGTGCTATGTGGTGAACTGCTTGTTGTCAGATGCATATCAGTTTTAAGCTGACTTTAAAAATATAAACAGAAACAAACCAACAAAAAATAGAAAACAAACAAAAGAAAACAACAATGAGGTGTGGAGAGTCTTTCTAGGTCTTGTGGAGATGTAGTTAAACTTCATAATTAGATAGCAAGTCAAGCAGTTGACCAAATGGTTAATCAAAAATTTCA
Source organism: Lagopus leucura (assembly GCF_019238085.1). NCBI lineage: Eukaryota > Metazoa > Chordata > Aves > Galliformes > Phasianidae > Lagopus > Lagopus leucura. The sequence goes on from NW_024962250.1 coordinate 1,915,969, forward strand.
GTCTGGGTGCTCCAATCTCTTGTTACATCAAGGCTTTGTAGTTCTACCAGCCTGGCCAAGAAGTATTTGCACACATTTTCCACTACCAAATGGTAAGAAATTGCTGCAACCTCTTATGCTCATACATCAGATCATTAGCCCAGTTTGGAAGGTTCATTAATAAGTACTTATTTGTAATCTCTCTGCAGAAACAAGAGTTACTAGTTAAAAAGAATATGTGTAATTGGATGAAACCAACCATAAAGCACGTTTTTAAAAATCAAAAACTACTAACTTTTAAATCTACTTAACTTCATAGTAGCACCCATTTACTAATGTTTCTGAGTTGCACTTGTATTTTTCAGGTGTAGGTGTTGATGTGATGCATCTCTCCTATTTTCAGTCCTGTTACTGGTAATGTTAATCTGGAAGCTCTCTTCCAGCCTCCCAGCTTCTGAAGAGCATCTAAAGTGAACACATGGGGTATGTGTTCATGGGAAATTTCTGGTAGTTAATTGACAATCAAAATTTTGTTTCAACTTTTCCAAATTTTTGAACTCACAGCAAAGAAATAACAACAAAACAAACAAACAAAAAAATCTGATGCAAATCCAGATTGGAACGAGAGGAATATCATGGCTGGCCTAAAGGTGTCTTTTGTGAAACTTTAAGGCTATTTATTGAAGTAGTCTCACAGCTGAAATATAGGCAGGCAGCAGTCAGTGCTGGACAGACTGCCTGCAAGAATGCCATCGCACCCTTTTTCAGACATATATACGTACATTAAAAGACTAGGCCCCTTTTTTTTTTTTTTTAAGTTATCTTTGCTTCTCTTTGCTGTACGCAAATATTTAAATGTAAGAGCAGTAATAATTTACAGCACTAAGTGATTAACTTGTTCTTATATCAACTACCAGTCTTATCCCAATTCATCAGTATTTCATTATGCATTCCACTTCTCCACTGACCTTTAAAAATATTCTTTGCTACCTATCAGAAAATTTTATATGGTAGGAATTATTTTAGATTGTATTTGAGTGATGAATTGCTTTGTTTTTCATCTCAGCAGGAGAGGTAGGCTTGTTCAATGCATTTCTCAAAACTTCATGAAGGTAGTTTCTGAGCATCAGAAGCGGACAAACTGTGCTATGGGTGCAGTAATCTGGGCTTTGTGATATAAGACATTAATAATTTTTAGAAGTTATTTGTTTACTTATTCTCCATAGCTTCTTTCCAAAGATTGTACAAGCGCTGCTAAGCTGTAATAGCAAGGAAAAGATATGATTGTGTAATAGATATGGTTTATGGGAAGTTATAATCTTTATTGAATCTTCTCAGAAACTAGTGAATGATATGTAGCTGATAGAAGAGATATAGGAAAGAAAGAGCAGCTGGTGTTTTGACTGATTCTATAATATTGTAATTATGTTTCTAAACCAGTGCCAGGTGCTTTAACAACTCTACCTAGGTTTTATGTTATGTGGATGTAAATAAATAAATACTGTGGTTAATTTTCCTGTTTCCTGAAATAAGACTTTATAGGTGTCAGTGAAAGCAAGATAATTGAGGCCTAGAAAAAATGGGAGACTTAATTATTGTAAGCGTGCAACCAAAATAATGGGGTGCTTCAAACGGTGACTGAGCAGGGAGGAGGTGAACTAGCAAGGTATTTATATTCCAGCAAAGGTCTGCGTTCATGCCTCTTATTAGGGACATGAAAGCAAGAAAATGGCCAAAGACAGCCTTCAAACTCTTAGGACATGAACACATGGTGAAGACAATAATTGGAGGTAGCATGGGTCTGTAATGTATGGTTAAGTCATAAACATTAGTCATTCATTAATCAATAAAAAAATGTGTTGCAGATTGACAACAGAAGCTAAGCAGTAGGAAGAGCATGGTAAAGTGTAAAAGGAGCAGATTGGATGTAAATAAAGTAGTGGGAGGAAGATTATGTTATGAACTTCTTGGCTCAGCTGCTTGAAAGCTTGACCTGCAGCATGCTTTTTCACTTAACATGCTACATCAGTAAAAGGAACCTGAGCAACAGATCTGGCCTTGATTCTGTTACGTGGTTAAAGGCTACTAAGTGAGTGAAAGTTCCTGGCTGATGAGAGAGGGAGGCTCCTGCCAGGGGTGCAGGGCTAATAGATGATCAGTCAAGTCTGTAATAGCATCCAGGGACCATGGAGAGCTAGTGGTCTGTGGGAGCAGGACTTGGAGTGGAAGAAAGGATTCACAGCTGATAAAGTTGTACCTATCAACTTCAGGAAGGCTTAATTATATTCTTAGTTAGCTTTAAATGCTTGTTTTAGCCCAAAATATATTGGGAGTCAATACAATTAATAATTAAAACAACCTTATCAGCTCCCAAATAGCTGTATTTAACAAAGATGCTGTTTGTTTTCACTGTAAGTGAAGTGGAATCCACAGTGGAAAAGATCTGAGCTTCATATGAAATATGATCATACCTTATTCAGAAAACATTTTTGTATTTTCTGGTTTAAACATCTCATAAAGCTGTATGAGATTATAACAAATCTTACAACTTTCCCTTAGGTCTCTATGATGATGGTTATTGTGCAATTTTCATTTCAACATACAGCTATGCTTTCTGGACTTCAGCCGTACTGGAGCATGATCAACTTCAGGATAAACAACAAAGAGAAGATATAATTATATGTACTCACAGGAGATGAAAATCAAAACTGTTTTTCAGACCATGGATGCTAAATGGGCTAAAGTCAATTAGCAAAACCATCTCTCACCGCATGCTATAGCAATTAATGTATTAAATTGAGGAGTGATCACCTAGTGCAACTTAAGCAGCTGCTCTTCTTTCAGTGAGACAGAAGTCTTAAATATTTTCTCTGCCACATTACCTAGCAGTGAAAACCAGTTCTTGCCAAAATCCATAAAGCTGATGTCTTATCCCTCTCTAAATCCCTCCTCAAAACCTTTTTCTGCTATGATGCTCATGAACCACTCCCATCTGTTAGGCAAGTAGTGAGCTGCAGTGAAGTCTGTTTGCTTTACAGTTATTCAGTCTTTCCAATCCACTCCCACCTCACAGTTTATCTGTTCCATCCATCGCTTTTATGCTCGCCGATAAGAACTGTGTTAGATCTCTGATGCAGCAACTCATTATTGTTTGCAAAACTCCTAATTAAACGATACCCTTTCTTTTTAGGTTTCTGGGTGCAACTATAATATAAATTGTAAATAATACCTTTGTAGGATTAGCATTATCTGTAACCCAAAAATCTGAAGTTAAGACTTCAGTGGTAGGTGATCTGTGATGCACTAAAGGAACTAAGAAGTGGAAAAGCCATTGAGCTCCCACAGCAGTTTCTACACCATACAAGTTCTGCCCTCTCATGTGGTGCACTGCAAATAGATGTGAGGAACTGTGCATGTGTGAGCCTCTACCACACAAATTTGCCACAATTAGGTCTGATTTCTTGGTTAATGCTTACATCTGGTTGGCCATCTGTGCACAGAAAGCTTCCCGGATTAATGCAGCTTAGCAGTACACAGCCTGGTGTTCCTCCTGTTTGAAACACAGCAACTTATTTTGTCCTGCTGTGAAGGGTTTCATAACAGAAGAGACCTTTAGTTGAACATTACAGAAGAGGTTACAAGAGAAAGTTCTGGGTCATAACCTCATTATGACAAGACTGATAGCGTGTCACCTCAGCTGTGATATCAATAACTGGGTCAACTCCAGTAATAAAAATGAATACACTTTGCATCACTAAGCCCGGAGGAGAACAGTATGTCTTTTGAGACCTCTCTGTAACTGGTTGTACGTGTTCTAAAATGAGTACATTCTTTGAGAAGCATTAAAAGAAACAGATCTTACTTTAGTGTCTAATCATAATAAATGACAGGCTGGTTTAATTATTACTTGGTAATTCTTTATTTAAACTTTGTACTAAGATTCATTTGCAGTATATTCTTTCATGCAGAACATAAAAGATATAATTGTGTGCAGAGTAGGTGTGGTGCTTCACTAGGTCAAGTAAGGAGTAATTTGTTTATATACTTGCTCTGTATGAAAAACCTGTGCATGCTGTACATGCATGTCCCAGTTCATATGACTGTTCCTACTAATTGTTTGCACGAATTGAGGGCATTCAGCTCATCAGTATTCAAGGGTCACTTTTCTTTCCTGAAGCAGGGAGGGAACTTGACTATAGAAGTCTGATATAAAGGTGCAAGATAGAGATGTTTTGGCACAGTCCTGCAGTAAAAGGTTTTAATAAAACCTTTCAGACGCTGTCAAGATCTTCAACCTTCCTCAACCTAAGTATCAGTATTTCTAAATTAGTTAGCCTGGTGACTTCATTTCCTTGTAGGACTTGATAAAATAAAAATTCAGGGGCTGGACTTCACTGATCATCCATTCTTGGGGATGACACAAAACAATCTGTGCTGAACCTTTTTTACTCTGCTTACTGAAGCTGACTTTCTGCCTTCAGGAAAGCTGTTAGAGTTATTTCCCTGGATCCAGCTCATATGTGTAATGTTACATGTGTCGTATGTACAGCTGTTGCACCAAGGAACTCATGTGAATTAAGAGGCACTGGGCATGTCAAATAAGACATGGGGAAGTAAATCTAGAAGTCACTCTGGGAAACTTTGGTATCGTTTTCACAAAACATGCAGTATCCTGAAAAAGGTAGAACGTTAGCTAATTATCAAGGGTTTTCTTTATTTTTCTTCTTATTTGATAACAAACAAACAAAAACTGCAGCTGTTTCTGGACCTGATTTGCTTGGGTTGTCGCCTGCTTTCTACTGAATGCTACCTAATCCAGCTAAGATTGAGGGACTTTGAGGAGCGTGGAAGACTTCTTTCAGCAGGTTGCTCCTCACAGCTTCTCCTCTCTTCTATTCCTTCTCTCCTCCACCTCTCATATCTTAGAGCTGGAAATCTCTGCCATTCCCTGCCTCAAGACCTCACAGTTTGGTACCATTTTCCTGTACTTATTCTGGCCTTTTAGAATGCCTCGAAGCTCCCAGTTAATGTAGAGGAATTAATCAGTTGGGTCACCGTCAACTCAAAGTTAAAGAATCAAAGTCAAAGACACTCACTTCAGTAGCTGCTGGCTGATGTCCTCTCATAGATGACAGAGAGAAGACCAACAAAAGCCTGAACTCCATTACACTGGCAACTGGAATGCCTTCCGTAGAGAGAGAAAAGGAAGGAAAGGAATTGCTTTCACTCCAGGGGATCAGGAATGATGTGCTAGCTGTACAGCATTTATAGAAAGGAGCTGTAAGACTTGTCTGTGTCTATCCCATGGAAAAGGGGAACCACATTTTTCAAAGTAGCTAATCAGCTATTTTAATTAGTGCTGAACTTAATAGCCCTTAAGGCAACTTTCTTTATTAACACTGCTTCTGTGTAAGGATTTTGATTCATGGAAGCCTATTCTGTTCTTGGGGCTCTGTGTTGCAGAGCTCTCATCAGCTCTGGAGGGCACAGGACATTTGACAATACCACAAGAGAAATGCAAGCAATTACACATAGAAGAAACGTGTTCTTCCAGGATGGAAAAAATGGATAGAATACTATTGTCCTGCCACAGGGCACTCATTGTTTTATGACACAGCCACTGTTTTTTTCTATTATCAGCCATATTTAAAAAGTAAATATTTTTCTAACCTCTACTGTTTTTCTGCCCTTCTGATATTCTTCTTATAAGTCCTTTGTGCCATATTTCTTTATAACTTTTATTTTCTATGGATATCTTTTTGTCCTCTAGGTATTTTTGAATCTTCATCCTATTTGTCTTTTCAATAAGTCTGCTTTTTCCTTTTTCATTCCCTTTCTTTCTTTTATAATCTGCATACTTTCTTCCCTTTTCTCTAGTATTATATTTATTTATTAACTACTCTTTAGCAGTCTCAGTTGAACATGAGGTCTAATTATGTTAGTCACAATCTACAAAGCACAGCAGAAAGGAATTTTATCCTCATTTCACAGATAAGGAAAACATGGCTGTAGCTAGTCATGTAAGCAAGCTAGATGCTTTCAGGCTTGAGACAATTTCTCATGAGTCCTGCTCGTATAGGGCTATCATTCATCTTTTTTTCTTATTTTTTTTCTTTACCATCTCCTTTTTCTCTGTGTGCTTTTTCTTTTCTATTTTCTTTTGTACTTTACCGGAGTTTATTCTCTGTATGTACTAACCCTTGGCCACTTTGCAGACTGGGTATATTTCCTCCTGAATCAGTAGCAGTGATCTTGGGTTACGAGACGTTTCATCAACATCAAAATACCTGTATTGCATAACTCAAGTAAGTTGAACAGTACACCCATCTTGAAATAACACTGGGCATACAAGTTAATTGCATAGTCCTGTGGAAAAATAAAAGAAAATTGTTTGGTGGCAACTACACAGGGACTCTATCAGCAGTGGTAGTAACTTGCTTGTTTAACTTGAGATAGCACTTTCAGTGCTTGCTGTTTTCCAGTAATCATGCAATTGACTGGTGTGCAAACAAAAAGACTCTTTGGAAACGTGCTTGTATGTAAAATCCCAAGCAAGAACTACTCCTACTACCTCCATAAACATTACTGACAGCAGTTATCATAGTTTCTTTAAAAATAAGTGGGGGGGAAAAAAATAGAATATGTGTCTTCATTGAATTCCACCCACATTCTGCTGGAGGGCAGTGGGGAAAGATGTGCAGCTGGGGGAGGAGGAGGAAGAAAAGAAGTATTTGATTGACATGTATAAATGAAGATCAAATAACCCTTGTTTTTGTTCTCCTTTGCTGTGGAAAACGATTTGGGTGAGGGAAGGTTATTCGAATTACATGGTAAAACATGTGCTTAGCACTATCTCATTCCCGGAGCAGAAGGACCCCTGTCCTGTCATTTTGAGTTATTAGCACCTCTAACTCTCCAAACTTCAAGTTCTGAGAGCAAGATGGAATCCACTTGTGTTAATTTGAGTGGAAGTTAAATAAAGCATCTAACAATTAGATTCAAGTTTTTAATGTGAGTTTGAGTATTTGGTTGATTGGGGGGAAAAAAAAAAAAAAAAAAAAAAAAAAAAAAAACACCAAAAAAACCAAAACTACAACCTTCTTAAAGTTAAAGCAAAGATCACTTTTGGTCCTGTATTGTTTTCAAAGTAGCTTAGAATCAATAAAAGATTCTTCTCCCACAAGATTTTAGCATCTATTCTTAAATGTGGATGGAAAGAATTAGAGGCTCAGGCTAGGATCTAACATTATATAGAAGGTGGATGTGGCGCCTTATCTTCCTAAAAATCAGTATCAAAGTAAGGTGAGGCACGGATGAAGGGTTGTTTATTCATGGCCTGAATTGGATTTTCCTACTCTAAGAATCTTGTCAGTGCTGCATCACTTCTTGAGACTAGAAGATTCTACTTGTTACAGTGACACTCTTACATGGGTACGGCTAACTCCCCAGTATGACTCACTATCATATTAGCTTTTATTTTCCCTGCTCAAGTCAGAGCACTGTGCAGTTTAAGTCTGTAACGCTACCATATTCACGAAGTCGCAACATGTCTGTGTTACTACATTGTCTCCAAATTGCAGTTAGTCAACTGTGTGCATATCAGCATTTGAACTACTCCTGTTAGAGTTTTTTCTGGGTGAATACCAGGAACTGTGTCTGGAAGTCTGGGATGCAGTGTCTTGAGAGCTAACGTAATGCTGAGATCTTGCAGAAGCATTATCTACTAGAAGTTCACTGCAGCTGTTGTTCTGTCTGTATTTCATAGAGGTGCTTCATTATTAATGGAAATTCTAAGGGAGTTGTTATCCCATATTAAAACATAACAAGAGATTTCAATCTATTATTGAGTCATAGTAGCTAGTGGCATGGTGCTTTTTTCAATAGTAAGAGGTTGGAGAGCAACCTTTGGACGTGTTCCTGCAGCTACACCCACTCTTCTAGGGAAAAGGATTATCAATGCAAATTACAGGGGAGTGTTTATTAAAGGTTACTAATTCGAAAAATGAAAAATTTGCCAAGGTGAATGATTAGAAAAGGTGTCTGTCATCTACGTCAGGACCAAAAGAAGATGAAAAGAATCACAGAAAGCAAAAGAGGTTTTTTTGTGTGTAGTTTTTTTTTTTTTCCTAAAAGGGAGGCCTGGAAGCTATAATTGCTTCCTTATATTTGTTCTAAAATGCCTATCCAAACCTCTGAGGCTCTTTTCCTGCATGAACTATCTAATTCATAGGTAACTTGTCCTTTTTTTTTTCCTTTGTCACTTAATGTTCTCCTAGAATTGCATGTAGTCACCAAATACCTTGGGCAACCAAACACCTACATCCAAAATAATCCCGTATGGAGACGTGGTGCATCTTTGCGAGGTGTGAGGACATCTGAATCGGGCTCTGAATAAAATATTTCCCACAAGTGACACTGAAAAGTAGATTTTATATCCCACTTTTACACAAGTAACACTAATTCAAAATCTACTCTGTCTCACTTAAATTCTTCCTTCTGTTGGACGAATACAGACTAGAATTCAAGATTCTCTCTCTCCGTTTAAGAAATCTCTTGGTTCCCTGAGAATTCATCAGTGCCTATTGTTATTTCTTTATGGGCCAGTGAATAGTTTCTGGGTGTCTTCAGAAAGATGTATACACCCTGCAAATTCAGAATAGTAGAAATTCCAGCTTTCTTCATGAAGGTGGGAGAAACTTGGTTGAGTCTCTTCATTCCAGAAGGGTACCTGCCACCAGGTTTTCATCATCCTAAATGAGACCACTGACTGCCTGGGTGCCATCTGAAAGAGCAGAGATTTCTCAGAAATAAGCTAGTGATCTCTGGTTACATTTTTCAAAGGCTTAAACTTCTTTCTTCAGGAGTGGATTCTAGGCTGAGATTTCTCAACTGAGAGGATCTTCTTTGCTGTGTTTTGTCACTTAACGCTCAGATATGGTTTAAGATTAAAGACACTATTGTTTGCTGTTAGCTGTTTATTCTACTTCACACACTCAGCTTGTATTTAAAAAACTTTTATCTTTTTATACGTTTGAATAAAAAACATTCTTCATGGAGAAGTCCATTCAAGCCAACCCTCGTTAGTTTGTTTATTTGCTTGTTTTTGGATGGGACATAAGTGCTTGAAATAAATAGTAGGAAACAAGGAGCTTAAAGTTGATCAGAGATGAGTCAAAGATCCAGTGCTTCTCTAAGCAAGAAATGACTTTGGCCAATAGAGGGAAATCCCATTCTTATTCTCTAAGACCTCAAGCATAGAGGTCATAGTTTCAGGAGGATAGCGTGCTTTCTGTGCTGCTGTTGTGCTCATTTAGAACAGAAATGGCCAAAAGGGATATTTTAGGTAGTCCCAAGAGATGGCTGCATATGGAATCTAATTCACAAGGATGTCTATAGACTCTGAGAACCACTCTGAAAACTACTATCTCTAGCTCAGCCCATAGAGAGCTTGCAAGAATTTTGTAAGAAAGGTGTCAGCCACTTGCATCATTTTCTGTCCCTGAGAAATCCTTTCCTGGCATCTTAGCATCCTATGGCATCCTAGTCCTTTTACCCACCATAAAGAATTTGATACAGTGGGAATTTCCTCTGTAGAGATTAACAGTTACTAAAAAGCACAATTTCAGTGCACAGCTGACAAGTCAAAAATACAACTTGTGAGATTATTCCGACTTTAAACTCTCCCGGCTAACAGCATTTCAAAGACTCCTCCTATACTTAAGCTGCCTTTCTTTCATTTGTTTCTTTGAAAACCTATTTCTTGTATTTACAGAATCTGAGATCTGTAATTTCCATTGGACGCAATACTGGGAGCATGGAAAATGTTTCAAAAATTGAACAAAAAACCCCCCAGGAAATCTTTATGTGATTTCCTAGTGAAGAAATCAAATCTGTCTTAGTCAACTGTAATTCAAAGTAGCAGCTTAAGGATTTTAACTGGATATGAAAAGGAACAATGTTATGATTTTTTTTTTAAAGCAGAGGATAATTACAGATGCAACAAAGCTCATGTTTGTGGGATAGAGGTTAAAGTTCTTGATCTCTCTGTTGGCTTGCAAGCATGTTAAATTTGCGTCTGCGTCTTACATCTCATCGTGTGATAAACTTAATCCTGTAATGGGAAATCTTTTGACCTTGCTGGCATCTGCAATACAAGGCTGTCTGGTCACTTTTCTGTTTAACTCTGTCAACTTCATAACGCTTTTCCTGAGCGATTTATGCCCAATATTCTGTAACATGAGCTTTATCCCATTTTTTCGTGCACAAGGTTAATTTTGTTACATCTATCTATCTATCTATCTATGCTGTGTTACTTTGAATTCCTGGATTTTTAATGCCCCATTCCACAGAGTTTTAACTTTCTCCTCCTTTTTTTTGTCTGTCATTTTTCAGGAATTCTATTTTCATTTCTTGTAGCCTAGGTGAAATCTTTTAACTATATATGAAGATTATGTATTCCCTCTTTTAGCTTAACACAGTTCTCGTGTATGTACACTTCTTCTTTGGGTAAATCTTTGTAAAACCACACCCTGTTATGTTGGGAATTCTGAAATTGGCATGAGTTAAAAATCAGAGAAGTGTAAGGACCAGCGAAGTAGATAGGAACATGGCGGAGATGTCCAAAGCTGGAGGATTTCTGTAACTGAGGCTGGGAATGGCCTATTGCTAATGATAGAGTAAGGCAGCAAGGTAGTTTGGACACTTTTGTTTTTCCCCCAGAGATTAAGTGTTCAGATAAATTTCTTCATATAGATTTCTGCACAGATTTCTGCACAAAACAAAACATGATTAGGGATCAAGACTTGTGTAATGCTGTTACATGACATAATGCCACAGTTTTGGTCTCTGTGTTGAAGCCTGGGAACCTTTATCAAGTTTGAGTTAAACATAGACTGTCTATTATGAAGAGACATTAAAACTAAAGGTAGCTTGGATGACTCTCCCATCCTTGTCTCGCCGAAGGAACAGATTGCAATGCATTGTTGTTTTGTTTTATTTGGAACTGATTTTGTGCAGTGTGAGTTTTAGGATTAGCAAAGTTATCCACTATAGTTCAGTTGACTGACTGTTGTTCTCTTCTAATTAGGCTTCGTTTGTTATCATCGTTATTCGATAGGTGTTTTTTTAGCACTTCCAAAATCTGCAAGGAACATGTATTGTTTTAACTACTTAAGATGTCCACATTTTCTTTCATATGTAGCAGTCCTACTTATTGAGCATGAGAAATTTCAAATCTTAATGTGTGAAATTTATGGATTAGTATTATTGGACTACCTTCAGGCTACTGGGATTTTACTGCTGTAATCATTGCTAAAGTGTGGTAAAACATAGTGCTCTCTCCTACTACAGGAAAGGCATTTTATTAGTGCTGCGCTTGCAATGAACAGTGGAGATCCTCCTGTTCGTATAATGATTCTCTTCTGCTAATGTTGCTCCTATTGCTACAAAACGCTTTCTTATTTAGGTGTCTGAGGCCGTAATTATATTCTCTTCTTGTCTTTACTACAATTAACTAAATCATTTGTTATCATAATGGTTGTCTTTCCCTTGCTTTGTTTGAAAGATTCCCCTCTTATGCTGTGGCTCCAGGCTTGAAGCACTGAAATGCCATGGAGCTGCTCCCCTTGTTGCTTTTCAGAAACAACAGCTGACTTCTTCCTCCTCACACTTCTTTGTACCCCCTTTCATTTCAGCCCTGGCAGGCAGGCGCAGCAATGGCCCTTCTTGTCTCTTATTTTTTCCTTTAATTTTCCTGTTTCTGTTTCTTGTTTTTTTTTTTTTTTTTTTTTTTCCTGGCAACTGATCTTTAGGATTCATATAACTTTACCATCCAACTTGGGTAAAAAATAAAAATAAATAAATAAAAATATAGTCTTTCAGGCCTCTCTACAGCAATTTGAGAGCCTCTAAGCAAAATTACGCAGGGGAATTATGAAGTAAAAAGTACGAGAAAATCTTTGCTATCGAGATTCTTTAAATAGAAAAATAAAGCATACAACTGGATGTAAAATGGAACAACCAGCCCTGGAGAAGTATTAATCTGTTCAGAAACATTTAAGTTCCTTGATTTTTAATTGCTAATGTACTTGCTCTTTAGGGCATTCTGTTAAACTCCTACGTGGACACTCCTTTATTTATATACAAGCTGAAAAAAAAAAGCCTGCATTATGAAATCTCATTGTTTTTGGCTATGTTTTTCATAGGTGTAGTCTGGACCTTTATTTTTGTTGTGTGTGTGATATTTCAGAAGTTGCCATAACCTGAAGGCGAGGGCATTAAATGAAATGATGACCCAAGAAGATGCGGTAGCCTGATTTTGAACGTGTGACACAGGTCATAAAAAGAGTAATTTTTTTATTGTATGAATTAAGTTGCAGAGACTGTTAAGTTAAACTTAAAATAACCCTTTTAAAAGTTGTTGAGGATAATGAATTAGCCAGGAGGAGTGAGAGCCTGCTGCTGCCAACTAAAGTGCTTGGGGACTTAAGATAGAAGCGGAAGATAAGAAGCAGTTTTCATGCATTCAAATAAATTACATGTTGGGCTTGGCTTAATCCTGGCATCAGAGTGATCTCTGGGGTTTTCCCTACATTATCTTAGTCTATGATTATGCAAATATCCTTTTAATGTAGCGACTCCTTAACAGGAAATTAGTCTCCTACTTGCTCGTATGCTCTTGCAACCAGGAGACATTTGCTTGCAAAATCCTACTGTGTCTGAGGTACAAAAGGCACGTTAACTCTTTCAGTACCAACATCCTGTAACCATGCAAACAACAGAACATTCTTGGGCAGGGGGTTTGGAAACAGACAATCTTTCAGGTCCCTCCAACCTAAGCTATTCTGTGTCAGAGATGTGGCAGATGAACCAGGGCAGAGCTGAGCTGTTCTCTGCTTGGCACTGAAATATTCCTGGGTTTGAAAGTTCAACCAGAATGCAAATAGTATTAAGCTTACATTCTGTTTCGAAGAGGGTACAGAAAGAGAAGTGAGGGAGAAAAATCTGTCAGAAAAGCAGGATTAAAACTGAAGGCATGTACTTTTAGTACGCAGCAAGCAGCTGAGGTCAAGGTAGTTTGCCATCATTGTTTGTGCATATACATGTACTTGAATGTATTGCAGCAATGTTGTTTCCAGGAAATGTGCCAAAATGGGGACAATGAGGATAATCTGTGTTCTCTGGAGAATAAGGATTAAAGGGTGGGAATGAGATCTGGAAAAGCAAATGGCTGGTATCTTTCAGGAGGGGAGGAATTAGTCACAGTATATCTGAATAAGAAGCAAAGATCAGTTCTGGCCTTCTTGTTTTTGTAAACCTACATGAGGTTAAGTTATTTGAGGCAAGTTTTCTCTTAAAATGTTCCCAGTGATAGAGATTCTTCCTTTTTATGAAAGAAATACTCTTTAGGCATCTGCTGTCTATACAGAACATGCAAGTTTTATCCCCTGATCAGAAGCAAAAACAGTGAAGTCCTGGGAGTTCCAGGGGAGCATGATGAAATTTCGCACCTAGCTCTGCAGTGGGATTTAGGGTAGTATCTGATTCATTCACGCTCTTTTGAAACTCCCATCAAAGTGAACTGTTCAAGGCATGACCTTAAGGTAACACTTGAATCAGCCACAGAATCTAGACTTCCAGCCCTTTGCTTTAAATATAAGACCTCTTCTTTCTTCTATATCCAGTGTATTCTGTTTGTAATTATCAGAAATTACCATTAGAGAAATTGGAGCTAATCTGAGGCTCATTTAGGAGCGAGAATTTATGCCCAGCTATTTAAATAAATTCTTGTTGAGCTAGTTTCTGGAGATTAAACTCTGTAATTTTACCTGTCAAGATGGGAGAAACTTGCTAGTACAGTAGCACAGTATCTTAGAGTAAAACAAAACAAAACAACACACATACGTAAGTGTAGAGTGAGTGGGTGTTTGCAGATGCTGTTCAGGCAATATAATTTCTGTGATTTTCCATTAAATATCATCTAGTTAAACATGTTTCCATTCTTAGTAATGCAGAGTAGCCTGTCACTATTTTTTTTTCTGACTGAGCTCTAGTAAAAGCCAATAGACATGAGAAGGTCTGAAGACAGATAAAAGTCCAAGAATTTAAGAAGGAACTCGATTCAAAATATTAGTAGAATGAAATCCTAAAAACCAGCCAGCTGTCATGGTTTCACTGGGAGTTTCACCTCCAGAATAATTTTTCAGTGATGCAGCCAATGTGTTGAGCCACTGGCATTCAAATTTAGCAGAAACAGGTCCCTGTGCTAATGATATCAGCTGAAAACCGTATGATTTTATTTATCATCTAATGTAAACTCTTGTGTGCCAACAGGATAAGTATCAGAAAGTCTTTTTCTTCCTTCCTTTTTTTTTTTTTTAATATTATTATTATTATTATTATTAGGATACAAGGACTCAGAAGCTTGCTCTTTCAAAAAACATCACCTAGCACACTTCTGGTGCAACATTAGGCTTAAGGAATCACCAATCACCGAGGCAGTGTCGATGTAAAACAAAACCAAGCAGGGAGACGTTCTGACTTCTCTGAAAGCTCAGCCATACGCACCGCTGTTATAAAATCGTACCATGACTCAGTACTTGTGCACTGCGTGGGTCTGTAGGTCACAGTTGTATTTCACCTTATGTTTAGAAAAAGAAAATAAAACCACCTCCCCTTATAGGAAAAAGGAGTTCCAAATCAGCTTCAAAGAGGAAGCATTCTCCAAATTTCTTTAACTCACATGTGAATGTGTAAAGCATATGACCAATAATTCCCTTCAGTACTGAGACTGTACTGACAACTCTCTCAGAGGGTTTTGGTATTTGGTTTTTTTTTTTTTTTTTCCTATTTTTTTTTTTTAGAATTTTGAAACTAGCAAGTGTTGATATCAAATTATATATAGATCATTTCTATATCAAAGAACAGAAAAATATATAAACTGCTCCAAGTTTAATTGCCTTTTTCTTGTTGTCTTCACTGGTGGTAGGTGGATGGTTGGATTGCAAAAAATTGTTACATATTTATTTGCTAAATAGCAACAGGGAATTTAGAGGAAGGATATCAATCCCTTGTATTGTTTTACTAATCAGCAGGATTTCCAGTTGTTAATATTTAAATGATGATTTCAGAGTTACAGGAAATAGGATGGCGTTGTTGAGGTGTTATGGCACTGTAAAGGACTGGCAGTTTTGTCAATGTAAGTTATAGCTTTATCACTTGATATTACTAGGTGCTGCATTCCTCAACTCCATTTCCTTCTTGGAAAGCAAATACGATGTTAGATGGGAAATTATTTTATTGGGAAGTACTGGAACTTAATTACTGTTTTTGATGATCCTCTTGAAGTGGGGTTTATGAAATTTCACATAATCTTCTCTGGTGATATTGAAGCCAGATAATCAGCTCTGATGGTGATTAACAATTTGTTGTAAACACGTAAATATCTAACTGGCTAGTAATCTACAGCTCACATCAGAAAATGATCTAGACTTCAAAATGATGTGAATTGGAAGCTATAAATGACTTAGGAAGTGTTAGTATTTTTCTTTGGCATAACTGGAAATGGACAGTAAGAGCTTTCTGAACACTTTGGGGAATAGTCATCGTTTCACAGGCTTGTGAAGCACCAACGTCAAATTACCAATTTGTTTGTTGAAGGGTTCACACACAGGCATGGGAAGAGTGTATTTGGCTCATTTCTATTTCACTGAGTGAATGGGATTTTGAATATCTCAGAATCATCTATAAAAGAACATAACTTACAGAAAATGTGTGGTTTTTTTGGACAAATTTTACAAAGGTTATAGTATTACAAATTGTATTCAGACGAGCAAATGAATATTTGTAATTAACATATATGATCCCAGAGGAATGTATTTGGCCAAAAAAAAAAAAAAAAAAAGCTCTCCTTGACTGTTCCATTGTAGTTTGTCATTATTAAACATGCAGAACAGAACTAAAACAATCTTTATCCTTACAAAGCATCAGTATTATCGAATGATATTGTTGTGCTGTATTAGGACACCTTCAAGAATACTGCAGGAATGCACTTTTTGCAGAAACCTCGGTTTAAAGAAGGAATCAAAGGTCCCAATCAATAGACAGCAAACAGGCTTCACCAGGTGGATTGTCACATCAATAGTTCTCAATAAAAAACACCCAGGTTTTCTACCCAGTTTCTTGCTGTAATCTACATAAAATCACAGAATGTGTAATTAGTCACTGCAAGCACAGTATTTACCACTGACAAATGTATCTAATAATGAAAATTGCTAACTGTGAAATATGTATCAATAAAACTAATCAACAACTTCAGTAACTCAGTGCTAACCAGCATTTCAAAATTACAGTCATCCTCCCCCAGGGGTTTCAAGGTCGCTCACTGCGGGTACACCTCCAGTTCCACTAGGTTAGTGCAAACGTATGTAACTGCTGAAAAATACTTTTCATAACAAAATCTGCAGATCTGTCAGCTTAACTCCACTGCTTGATGTAAATTTTAAGAGCTGGGGAGAAAAAGCATTTGGAAAGTGAGTTCAGAAGATAAACTAAATAGCATAAAACACAAAACAGGCAGTGCTATTCTGGGTCCTAACATGTGAGGACACCCAGAAAAAAATGAAGCCTGGTTAATTCTTTGACGTAAGAATATAGTGGCAAAGATTAGTCTCACAGCTCAATCATCAGGCAGGGAGTAGAGGGGAGGCTATCTAAGCTATACGAAAATTCCTATTAAAAGTTCTTAAGTCAGTAACTGACTTACCATGCAAATTTGAGCACAAAGATTTGGGATTTCCTGTTGAGAAAACCTGAAGCCTCCCAGCAAGGTGAGGATAAGTTTTGCTGGTAGGTAAGTAGTTGGCGAGCTTCCTGTGGCAAACTGTTCCCTACAGTATCTCATTCCAGTCAACGGGTAGCTCTTTATCACTTGGGGTCTTGATCTCTTCTTCAAAGATAGCTGCTCTTTGTCTGGTAGCAGCAGATGCTGAATGTGCTCTCTTGTGCCCCGCACAGAACGATAGGCTGCAGTTGCCACACAGATGTGGAAACACAAGACATGTTGTTGATGACAAACTGGCAGCATAGCAGCAACAGCTCTGTTGACTACACCAGTGCACAAGTAACCACATCTTACTGTTTAGAATCAGCTGTTGCCCAGCATGGGTCGGCTCTCATCAGCAGGCACTTGTCTTATAACATGATGCCTTACTGAAAATGAGTTTTGCTGGAGCCCAGCATTAGACTGTTAGATGGGCACTTAAATATCCACCAAGACAAAACAGGATATTTTTTGCATGAATTTAGCATAATGCTATTACCAGTAAATAGAAGAACCACCAGTGTATGTTGCCTTAAAGTCAGTGGTCTGATGTACACAACTAAAGAAAGCCAATGCTCTGAATAGGGTAAAAAATCCAAGTTTCTTCCTGACTTCTTGGTTTAGCCAAATGACTTTCCACAGGTAGCTGAGTAAGTCTGAATAGTTATCCTCATCAAATAGAGTCTTCTCCATTTCTGATTTTAGTTATGTCCTCTTTTGCCCCAGCTCTGGCACTCTGAACCCACCTCTGAGTTAACTTTTTAACAGCGGCTGATTAGGAAACAATATAATTATTTTCTTTTTACCCCCTGCAGTAGTTTCTCTTAGGTTAATGAGTTAATTCACTTCACAGAAGCTCAAACAAGTGCCAAAGATGATGCAAGGAAAATGGTGGGAATGTATGGCCCCTAGCAGAAAACAGAAGGGAAAACAAGACCTCTACTTTCTGGCAATGTAAGTTCTCAATTGGTGTTCTTCCTTAGGATGAGTCTCAATACTCAGACAGAAAGTTGGTCAGTTGTGGCTTAGACAGATGCCACTAGGGCTATTCCATGAGGTTTTAAAATAAAGACACTAAGACACACAAACATATAAAGCTAAACTTTAATGAGCTGCTTGAGTAAATTGAAATGAGTTTGGCTTATAGAATAAAAAAACTGTTTTAAAAAATTGCACTGAAAGTGACTGAATTTAAAGAGGTAAAGAATAGCTAAGACCTGGAGGAATTTCTCGGTAACAACTTCCAAATGCATGCTACAAAATTATATGATTTTCCTACACAGAATAACAATGAAAATATGACTTAAAAATACATATGCTACAGGCTTAATTTCACAGAAATTAATGTAGCATAAATTAATCAGTAGTTTAAGCAATCATTTTAAACGTAACTTTTAATTAAAAGGAGGTCCTCATATCCTTCCAACGTATAAGGACTGCTTTATCTTTCAGAAATTTAGATCTATAACAAGTCAAACAATGCAGCAGTAGAGCAGGATCAGCAAATGCAAATCTGTTAAAATACTAATTTTTAAATCACACAAGCAATATGTCACATTAGTTCTCTGTAGCAATTTGAATGTGAATTTTCATTCCTCCTGAAGTAGCTTTTGCCAGTACTCATAAACAGCAAAGATTGTGCAGGATCTCTTTGTTTTAACTCTTTTTCTTCTTTGATACGCTGGTCAAAATTGGCTGCCAACATCTGTCAATTCAGCTGAATACAACAGCACCCCCTTCTGGCTTCAACAGTGCGAGGTGGAAACTGGAACTCTCATGATCACATAAGAAGAAATCTGTGTAGGGAAAACAAGATATAAACAAAGATTTGTGTGGTTTAATGATCATGGTGATGAAAGGTCAAAGGTTGGACTGGGTGATCTTAGCACCCTTTTCCAACATTAATGATTCTATACTCTAAAATTAGGTATTTAGCCATAAGAAATGGGCAAAGGAAAATTAATTCTGCTGAAGAGCAATTTTAGAACTTTTCTCAGAGGCCATGGGGCAGCTCTGTGCAGGTGTGGTAGGCAGATGTCCCTGCATGCAGTGGCAGCACTCCAAATACCTGTTCGCACAAGGACTCATTTGACAGTAAGCGTTCTGTCCCACTGCTTCCTCCTCTGGCGTGGGCATAACAGCTAGTGCCCTGAGTACGTGGCTGTTTAATGCTCACACTGCCTAAGCACCCATTTTTCATCTCTTCTGATGCAAACACAGTGGGTAGAGAGAATTATCTGATGGGTCAACTCTGTGCAATGGGTTAGTCCTTTCTGTTCAGACCACTACTTTGGTCCAGGACTCCTTTATAATCTTAGTAGCAGTATCTTTAAGCTTGCTTAGATTTACAAGAAGAGGGATGCCAAACTCTGAAATATTGTGCTACCACTGTGTTTTGCCCTACTGTGCTGTAAAAAGCTTATGTGTCAATTGTTTCAGAGTGCCTTCTCCTTCAATTACATAAAATACTGCCTGATCATATTGCATATATACTTTTACTTAAAAATACTGGTTATGAAAACCTTGAAAACATTGATCATTGCTGCATTAGAAAAAAGAAATTCACAGTTAGCATCACTTGGTATGAATATGATACTAATTAATTCAGCTTATTCAAACTGCAACAAGTAATTTCTGCTCAAGAGCAGAAAACTACACCAAATAAGTAGCACCACTGAGAAAAGACTGAAATAAGAACTTGATACTGCAAGCTGAGGAACAGAAGCATCTGTTCAGACATCTCTGTAAAAATTAGCATATTAGGATGAGGTCCTTTTATTTCACTGTTTTCATTCTCATAATGCTTGATCTACCTTGGTTTTGAAAGGTAATTGCACTCCGAGCTGTACCTAAGTGTTAAAATAGGCACAGGACATACTTAATATATATCCTTTCAGCGCACCGAATGGTAAGGAAGCATGATTTCGGGCGTGGACACAACTACAATGGTAACAGAGCAGGGAGAAGTTTCTGTTCTGGTAATCAAGTGGGAAAGCAGACAGAACAGATGGCATTATCTATAGTCTTTCCCTGCAAACAGATAATATCTACAGATAAACTCACACCTGAATACTGCTGTCATTCACAAGATCCCATTTTCTCCTGCTGGATGTTTTGAAGGATCTAGCCCATGCTGCTTCATCTGCACTGCAATATCAAATAGGTAGTCGTAACATTCACACCTAGAATTAAAAGGAAAAATAGGTGAAGAGTAAAGTTAGGTTCAATTCATTCAAGTCTTACTGCTTTTTGTGATAACAGTTATCTTCCTTGAGCTGTACATCATCAATGTGACAGTCTGACTGGATAGCTGTTATCATTCATTTCCATCGCAGCTGTATGAAATATCAGGAAGGACACCCTAGTGCCCAGCATTTCAGCTACATGATCCTGATGTGTTGCACTTTCAGTAGTAAATGAAGAATGTAATTTCCAATGCCCCTGTACCTCCTCCCCAACCACAAAAAAAAAGGGACTAGAGAAAACTGTATGAACAGTATTGGCAGGTGCCATAAATAAGCAGAGAATGTCTTAAAGTTTCATACTTGTCCATGTGAAAAGAAAATGCTGTGAATTCTATCAGTCAGAATAGATTGGAAAGAAAAATCAAACAGTGAAATAATGGATGAACCTAGTGAAGCCATAAATTCAATGAGGCCAAAAAGTTTATGAATATTCTGAATCATTGACAATGGTCGGAAATAAACAAAACAGCAATCAATCAAATTTTGAGGTATAACGGTAAAATACACCATGTTCCTTAATTGTACTCACATTGTTTTGGCTTTTTCCCATGTTTCTCCCCATACATAAACTCCATGACGTCTGACCAAAACAGCACAGGAATCTGGGTATTCTTCCATTGCTTTTGCCATTCTTTCTTTGAGATCCTTCTCTTCTGGTGTATTCTCAATAATGGGAACCACCAGTGTGTCATCATATCTAAGAGAAAAATAGATTTAAATATATCTTAAACATGAAACGAAATGTTTGGAAGAGATCTATCTTATACCTCAACTCTTCCATTAGAAAGAGCTTCTCCTTTGCATAAAGGTATTAACAGATTCTCAGCACTAGAGATTTTTAAGCCTCTCTTGTGAGTCACACTGCAGTAAAAGAATTCAGGAATGTATCCCACTTTCATGACCTGCTGGCAGTATCTGAACCATACTTGAGGCACAAAAAGAAAATAACACTTTAATGTATTAGATATAGTTGTTTGTTCACGTATCATCACTTTGTAGTTAGGTCCCTTTGCAACTTTTTCAGACTTTCTTCATCCTGTATTGGCATCGCGTACAAGCTTGATCTCAGATTAAATTATTCAAAAGAATCATATCACAAAGAAGGAAACAAAACTGTTCGCTGGAGAGCAGAAAAAATTGAATTTAGGTAGTCCAAAAAGCCCCTGGAAAAAAAGATTGTCCTTCTAAGGCATATAAATAGAAAGTAAGTGTCAACACATGAAAAATAAATTCTTCTCTGATAGAGTGGTTGGTGGGCTACATGTGATCTTAAGAAAGCCTGAGAACCCCAGTTCCAAAGACAAGATGATGCATGTTCCTCAGTGGAACTTGCCTAAGAGTTTCTTGTGAAGGAGATTGGGATATTTGGCATTGTTTGAACCTTAATTAACACTGGCAGAAACTTGTTTAAATAGTTTTTAATAAGTCCCCAGTTCACATTCGGATTTATCATTGAGATCTCGTTGATATTTCAAGAGTGGATGCTAGCAGAACTTATAAAAAAGCACAGAGGGGAAGCAATGGTAGAATTAATATAGCCTGTACTCATATTAAATATTTACAAAATGTAGAGGTCTCATGTCTTACAGTTTTCAATGCTGATGCTTTTCCCAAAGAAGTGTATACATTAGTGAGGAAAGAAAATTAAGTGTTTGTAGGTTTACTTCATCTTTTTACTTGTCTCTCATATATACTAGTCATTAAATTTAGATTTGGAGTGAGTGCTACCAGTTAGGACATTTCAACTAAGGGATTGGTTTCCTAGTTTCTACTCTGTACTCAGACATTAGTTTGGAAGCAAGTATAAACATCACAAATTGATTCCTAATCATAACCGTTTTTTGTAAGAATCGTTAGCTATAATAAAAAAACCCACAGAAGACTCTGAAGGAGTTAAACTGTAGAGATAAAAAAATATTTTACTGAAACATAAGGAGCCTGCATTGAGACAAAAGTTCATATAAAATACTTTGAGACAGTCTGAGATTTTGAAAGCTGTTTACTACAGATTTAATTCTACAGAAGCCAAAGGTAAAATTATTCAGGGATCATATTTAGGCCAGGAAATACTTCTGATTATCCTACCCATAACAGATTGCTTCCAGAATTTCTTTTGAATTCAGTGTGCAGTCTGGTGTGAGACAAGGCAATGGAATCTTGGATGGATGCATATGTACTTAGCAAACATGTAATCTGGAGCTTTGATTTTTTAATTTTCTTTTTTTTTTTTTTTTTCTGATATGACAGCAGGATGACACAGGACAATTTGTAGATACGGAATGCAATAAATACAGTGTTTCCTGACTAACATACAGGAATTTTGGAAATTCACAATGCAAATCCAAAAAAAGGAAACTGTTGGTGTCGCTTTTTTTCCCAAACCAGTGTCAGACAGTTCCAGTAAAAGGGATGTTTTTACTAGGAAGCTATGCCACATGAAAAACACAAATGCTAATGCTAACAAGAAGGTAAAGCTGGCAAGTCAACCAAAACTCCAAATAAAATATGTCCAGGCATAAAATCACATGCCAAACACATTGTTTGCTCCCTTGCCAAAGGGCAATTGTTATTTACAAAAATTTACATCAAAAAGTGGAAAGAATTTAGCATTTCAATTTTTCATCTAATTGTCACATATTATATGAAAGATGTTTGCTGGTCTCAATTCAACACTGTGGGTGGAGTCCTCAAAACAAGCCATCACACATAATTTGGAATAACTCAGCACTTACCTCAGAGCTCATCCTTGGAAAGTAATAACGTTATCTTTAATGAGCTGTTTATTCTGATTTTTCTTTCAGAAAAGTCCGTCAAGTAAAATCTGAAATCCTCAACTCCCTTAACTTGCTGTAAACTAGCACAAGCAATGATATGTGAAGTCCACCCAAACACAGTTGCACTTTATCAATTCAGGCTAATGTTGGCTGGATACAGTTTAAGTTTAACATTGTATAGATGTGTTAACAACTCTGTTCTTGAGATATTTGTCAAGACCTGGCTCTTTATTTAGTTTGTTTCTGCAGCTCAGTGGACCGCAGTAACTTTGACTTGGCAAGATTTTATCTCAGATCTCTTCTATAGGCTTGAGACCTTTGTAGGGGAAGACAATGATTGATTTATTCCAGAGGTCTTGTTACTACTCATTTATAATACTTTATATTATACACTTGAACACACATAACTCAAATTTCTTATCATCTCTTTTGCTGCAAACAAGCAATCAAATAGCACATCTCTGCTCTTAAAAATGTACCGGTAATAGCCTCCTGAAGAACACTTCTGGATTCCTTTTATCATCTCCTGATGGGTAATAGTGAACTCACTCCCTGGGTAAAGAAGGGTAGCCATAACAGCAGCCTTGGAATGAGTATGTATCACTGCACCTGCTCCTACAAAGAGAATATATATATATATATATAGATATATATAAATATATGAGAAAGGCATTTATTAAGAAAAAAAAACATTACTGTATTTGATTCATTTTCTTTGGCTAGGCATCTTAGCAAATGGTGATCTACTGTATGAGAAGAAAAAATGCACAGCAGCCTAAATAAAGGTAGGAAATAATTGCTCATCTATAAGGGGTAATTATAGATTATTTTAGGACAGCAGTGTCAACTTTTACTTAGTGACACATTTCAGGAGAAAAACTATTTGCACAAAAGCAAGGAGAAACACTCCTTGTATATATATATATATATTTTTAATTGCTATAAAAATGAAAACACTCTAATAATTTTATCAGAAATTCGTGATTCTGAAGACTTCCCAAACTTATTTGTAACAGTTAAATACTCCTACTTTATGCAAGCAGTATTTCTCAATTATCCATTGATTCTCTGAAAAAAAACAAGCAAAAAAAATTATCTGCTTGTCCCATGATGGAAAGATATTAAATAATTGTAATTAACTCTACGAACGTGGCTGCAGGGTTGCCAAAAATATGAATTTTCCTCAGGTACGTAGAGAAGTTTCTTATGCAGGAAGACTAGATGAGCCTCCTTAAATCCTTTTAAAAGTAACACATGTAAATCTTCCGCAATAGAAAAATATCTCTATTGCTGTCAGTCTGGAGACGTTCCACTCAATGCAGGTGTACAGATCATTTGCAGCTCAAGTACCTCCAACAGCTTTTCCCAAAGTGGGACTGCAAGCCGTGTTGCTACCTAAACATATCAAGGAATTGCATGAAATGAGCCTTATTTAACATCTCTGACACCAGAAAAGGAAAAGGATGCTCAACTGGAAACTGGCACTAAAGAAAAGATTCATATTTTGTTCACTTAATAATTTAGAACCTTTGACAATAGCCAAGGCATGTCAAATACTTCCCATTCCCTCCAACAAATTATTAATAGACTGGGATAAAAATCAGTGCCGAAAAAATGATCTCAGGTGCAGCTATGTAGGAACCTGTAGAAGTGGCTTACAGATGTTACTATGGATTACATTCTATTGTATGTGTGCCTGTACAAATTTATTTATTTCACAGGCTCGTGTCTTTTTCACTGTGACTTTTATGTTTAAAGAATCTGGCACTGAATTTTAATTTTGTTGACAATGTATATACAGCATTTCAGTCAACAGTAAAGCAAAAAGATTTGCCACATACCTCTCATAGTGTAGGCGTTCATAAAAAGAGGTGTGCACTGGCTTTTCTTTAGTTTCTTGTATGCTGGGGGACCACTGATGTCCTGCTCGTTCATGTCACAAACAAACATATCTTCTGGCTGTATCAGAGAAATTATTTTTACCTGTGATGACCTGAAGAATTTCATTTTCCTTCTAAGGAGATATATACATACAGAAACACAACATATTTAATATAGAATGCAATTTCAACTTTGTAAAAATTCTGTAGTACGCTATGTTTATTCTACCCACTAACACTAATTATCATTGCTGTCTAAGGTAAATGAACATTTGGTACTGTCTTGCAGTATTGCTGCTGAGGACTACTGAAACTAAAACTTTATAAAAAAGGAGATGGCCTATATCTAAATAACAGACCATCAAAAGCTCAAGAGAAAAAGTAGTAACTTACAAAAAAAAAAAAAAGTAGCTTTACAGAAATGTTTCCTTTGTATTAAAAAGCTATAGCTGTTGAATTGTCTACAGTAGAAATAAAACAGCCTCATTTAAAAAAAATAACAGAAAATACAGTTGCAAGAGATCTCCTTACTCATTATGCTCAATCCACTGCTGCCGCCAAAAAAGAGCAAGACATCACAGCCTTGCCATATTATGCCTTTTCCTGTCTTATTTGCTAATGTGGCTAGCAAGCACTACGCAAAACTTCAAGTTTCTATAGGCAAAAAGATTCCTTTCACATTTCCTTGTATTTCCCCTCAGAGCTGTAAAACAATTCTTCCTATTGTCATAAAATAGTTATCATTTACCATTTTCCCCTCCACTTATATTTTAGGGGTTTTGCAGTTCCTGGAAAGGAAAGACATAAAACAGCCAACATCACCTTTTCTCGGAGAAAGCCTTTATTTACTAAGAAGACCAAGAGAAAAGATTTCCAATCACTCAAATGACAAGAAACAGAAAAGAGGTGTTAAAGCATAATATGTGTGTACTACAGTAACTTGAAACTCAGATAGCTAGAAAGCCATTTAATCTTGAAAAAGAAAAAAGCTGATCTAGAGTAACTTTCAGTCAAACTTTGCTTTATGCCATGCTGGCCACAGGCTTGCTTTGGTAGCTGAGTACTTAAGAGAAGAAATTCAGTTATTTCAGCAATGCAGATGATAGTATTGTAAGCCTTACTCTATGTAAGGAAAAATAAAACACTAAGCATAAGTAGTTTTACCCATCTGAAGATATGCTCTAAGGTAGAAATAAAGTTAAACATACCTGTATTCTTTCCTTCTGGACTCCTGAAGGAGCAATATAGATTTCATTCCTAAGAAAATTTGAAGATAGGTAAAATATTAAAACCCACGTCTTTCTAACAGCATGAGCATTAGAGCTCTAGATTCACTGGAAAAGAAATAGCAAATCTAACCTGTGATAACAAATTTATCACTCTTCCATATATGTGGTCACAGGTAGATGGGGTTGTCTTTTGCTTTTGTTTTTTTTTTTTTTTAAATGCAGATGGATCACATAAGAGCTTAAAGGGATATCAAACAGTGCTTTCAACTTGACAAGAGAAAATGCAACTTTATTTTCTCTGTAAAGGAAAACACAAAACCTTCCCCTGTAATAATCTCAAACTCAGCCCTTGGAATTCTGAAGAAAAAACAAAGAGAACAAAATAAATTGCAAGCCGACACTGACCTGTGGCAAAACTGCTATTTAAAAATCCACAGACTACCTATAAACAGTATCAACTGTCTCTTGTATTATACAATGTAAATACTTTCATTTTTGTTCTAACTGCCTAATCTACATATGGCTACAAAATGCATTTGAGTGTTCATTTGCATTGATTAAAAAATATCACTCAGTGCAATTAAGTGACAAATTCAAGTAGAAGTATATCCTTTCTTCCAATGTTTACATGATCAAAACCCATAAAAATATTGATTTAAATTTAAATAATCTTAAAGTGGCGACTGAAATATTTTCAATAACAACAAAGAAAATCAGATTGCTATCTTGTACTTAATCACTCTGGTTTACGGAGCAATGCTTTAAATTCAGGAGCACAGAGACATCTAGTGAATAATTAGTCAAGTTACAGGTGTATCTCTCAAGAAGTGTAAGATGTTTAAATATTTTTCTCTCGTCTAGAAATTTATCATTCAGAAGAAGTGAAACAGGACAGCTGACAAACAATTCTAGATCCAATTTTAATAATGCTATCCCACATCTTGGTATCTTCACTCTGAGCAGCTCCAATGAAGAGTGCAGTCAGTAGTTGATCAGGACGTAAGATAAAACTAGCTGCTAGAACTTCAGTTGTTCTTATGGAACAATTCTAGGCTAGTCTACTTGCTGTTTGACTCATGGCTGTTCATTCTGAAACATACTTAACACTAATGCAGGTATAAAAATGAGTACAGTCATTCAGATTACAATCATTAGCTACCATGTAAGATGTACTGGAAGCTACTCAAATATGTAGTCTGAGCTACGAAGTGATAGAACTGTTGAAGAAAACTGTACTACTACATCAGTGTATTCTCTGCTGAAACCATTTGTCTTGTCAAAATGAACAAGAATTACACAGAAACAAGAGAAAACAGCCTCTATTCTGCCACTGGTAAGAAATTAGTGTTATGTAGATCTTCCTATAGATGAAGAACTTTAAAACCAAGAATCAATCCTCTTGTCACTCCTCTGATTACTTACTGCTGCTTTTTTGCAAAACTATGCAGGGAAGTGAAGTGAATTGCACAAAGCCATTAGAAAATCACAAATATTGGTGTTTGGAGCTTTTATTTCAGATACATGTATATATGTGAAAAGTAATAGCTGTGTTGTTTCTTTTTTTAACATACACTGCATGCAACTGTATGTCAGAAAAATGAGTGATCAGAAACTTTCAAGTTACAGTGTCCATGATTGGGCAGTGACAGACACTGAAAAGTATTTTGCAGAGTGAAGGTTTCTTTCTTTTCTTCAGCAGCCACTAGCAGGGGTTCTGTTTCCATTAGAAGCTTTGAAAGTATAAATAGGAGTAATGAACAGTTAAAAAGCAAAGTGGTGCTTCTCAGATGTACACCAAAAATTGTTTTGCTGTGCGGGTGCCACTTCAATTATGTCAATAACAACTCCTTAGAAATTATCTCAGTAGAATAGGACTTTCTTTATTGAAGGAAATGCCTTGTCTGCGACAAATACAGGGTGGGATTAATCTCATATTATCACTGAAAGCTTTTTGTGTAATCCAATCTAGATTCCACAGTCAGTGGAATGAAAAGGGGAAAATGAATCGCTCCTTAAAAGCAAGTAGTTTACCTTGGAGACAGAAGAAGGATAGAAATAAGGTACTCTCTTAACTTGACTCTCTTTCTCCATTGAAAGAACCTCAATGATTAATTTAGGCCAAATACCTTCCCTTCTTTGCTTTAAATCTGCAGCAGCGTTCATTTCCCCTTTTATCTTCATCACTAGTTTTTGACTTTCAGACATCTGCCACGGAACAGAACTGCCCTCACCAATTACAGCCAAGCTTTCTCTGCAAACGTCACGGAATGATCTGAGTCGGAGAGGACCTTTAAAGGCCGTGGAGTTTGTTGCTCTTCCACCTTTACTTACCCGTGTTTCAGGCTGATTCCTCCACCAGTTCCCGTTACCCAGCCTAAACCATAGAACAGCCTACAAAGTTCAGGGATAAGATTTCTTGGATGTAACTTATCCTAAAAACAAATTTAAAAAAACGACACATTAAAAGCCACCAGAAAACTAAGAATTTACAATCTGAAACTCAGTTTGAACGGGCTATAGTCATACTTCAGCACGACGGTGTTATTTATGACTTTAATTACAAGAAGACCGTCTTTTCTTTTAGGACACGTCTTCCTAAGGCCTGGCTCGTTCTGGACCAAGCGCTGCTACCGCAGCCGGCCCGTCACAGCCGTACGGCGCGCGGTAGCACGCCTGCCCCTTCGTTACCTGCGCCGCGTCGCGGCCGTCGGCGAGCTGGAGGCTGGGACCGTTGGCGGCAGCCATGGCGCCGTCGTGCGCTGGGTCCTGCCGCCGGGAGGCGTGCCGCGGCGCTGCCTGCCCGGCGCTCCCCGCGCGGAGCCGGCCGTAATCCCGAACGCCCGCAGTCAGGCAGCGCTAGGGGCAGCCCCGCGACAGCGGCGAGGGCGAGGCAAGATGGCGGCCTCCTGGTGGCGGAGCGGCGGCGCCGGGGTGCTGAGGTTGCTGCGAGGCGGGCGGCCCGTGCCGGGCGCTGGGCTGGCCCTGCCTGCCCGGGGAGGCTGGAGGCTCCTGCACGGCACGCAGGAGCTGCTGGGTGAGTGCTGGGCTGCGGTCGGCCTGCCGCTGTGTGGGCAGCGGGGAGCCTCGGTGGGCCGGAGCCGTGCTACCTTGTTGGACCGGATCGGTGCTACCGGTGTGTGGGGCTGTGAGACCCGGGGGGTGAATGCAGGACGAAAGGAGCAGTTCCGTCCCACGGCACATTGAACGGGAGGCATTGGAGGTGGGCCTGCCAGGCTGGGCGCTGCTGCCTTGGTCTCCGCAGGTCGAAAGCACGAGTGCTTTTTGGTAACCTTGCTCCTGTATTTGGCCCAAAGCTGGTTGTTGTTCGTCAGATGTTAATTCTTTTAGTCTGTCGGGTTTCTCTCTCGGAATTATTTCTCTTCGGTTTTATTACTAATTGTTCTTACACGTTCATTTCTCCCACTCTCTAAGGTGTGAGGATGGGCCTCTAAAGAAATTCAAACATTTTGTGTAATTTAAAGGGCCAAACTTAAGGTGTAGCATTGAAATGCTCTACTTAATTTCAGAGGCAGCTTCTTGGCTTCTCAGCCAGGTGAGGGCTGCCGTGCTGAGCTTCTCTGTTAGTTTGGTGTCACATTCTAAAGAACACACCTTCAGTTCTTCAATTTCCTTTGAAATAGTTCTGCTTATTCTCATTCGGCAGACTGCAAGTGTATGTATTATTCTAGATAATGTTTTCTTACTCTTGTAGGAGTCCAAATATGTTTTTTTGTACATGTGTGATATCTGGGATGGAAGGTTAACACCCATCGCATCCAGAAGTTAAAATGTAAATGTGTACGTAGCGTATAAATGTATGAATGTTTGAAAAAAGGATGTCAGATGAGGAGGGAAAGCAAAGGTCAGTTTCCAAGAAAACTCATCAATGCATTTGAAAGAGGAAGCAAGAAAGCATACAGCACAATTCAAATGAAATTACCAGCAGTGAGCATGTAGGGACAGAAGTGAAAAAATCATGGCATAAAATGATGCAATTGTAATCTTGCAGGAGTATTGAAGAAATAATCTATAAGTTAGTATGAGAAATAAGGCCTAGTCTGTTACGCAACAGAATACACCAACATCCAAGTTTGTATTGCTGCTGGTTTTCGGTTGAGCTTTCACTGAAAGGTAAATCAGTGCACAGACATGCTGAATAAAGCTAAGCTAGGTGAAGGACACAAGTTATTCAGAGAATAACTTCAGACAAGTTAGGTGTCATTCATGCAAATTAGTGTTGGAGCTATCAGCTGCATTACGCAGAACAGATGAGATGGAGGGAAAGCAGAAAGACATCTTCATTATCTTCCTGATCTGTATTTAAAAAAAAAAAAAAAAACAAAAACCAACTACATGAAAGTATCTTCTTGAACTTTTTGTTTGTTTGTTTTCAGAGCCTGCAGTTAAGCAACCAGCTGAATAAATTATGAAATAGAGGGCTTAGGAAAATTTTGTTTCATCAGGCACTCAGATTTGCTTTTGTGAGGTGTAACAGTGCTATCTGTGTTGCAGATTGATTCTGTAAGGCTTTGGCATGCTATCGTATGTTTGTGGTTTTAATTTTTTCCAATCTTTTTTCCTATAAAGGAAACATGATCTCAAAAAATTTGTATAGGGTTGTTCAAACTGTGAAGGAAGGTGAGGAGTTATTGCAGTTGGCTGTCCTAATTGGAAGGATATTTATCTGAGATCCTTCAAGACTCTTTCAGGACTTGTGCCTGATGCTGAGTTTTAAATGCTGTTTTTGTTAGAGGTCTGAAAAACGTTTGTCAATCCAAATATGACTTGAAGACATAATTAGACATCAAACTAATTGCAGTGAGTTATGTGAATAACAGTAAGAATAAACACCTAGTATAGGATGGGATGTGGTAGTTTCCTAGGTCATAATCCTGCATTAAGAAGTCAAGGCTTTTGCAAACAGAATGTGAGCGAATCATCATCACATGGCAAAAGTTATACTGGGTTGATGAGCCAGGAGTGTCATCTGGAGGGCATATGCTAATTCTTCTGCCACTCTACTTTGTACCAATAATACCTCAGCCAAGGCTTTGCTGTAGTTTTGAATGCTGTACATTAGGAAGGGGTACGGGCTGATGGGAGAGAACTCAGACGAGTGGGAGTTGTTAAAGGCATAATAAATTGTCAAACAATTCAATTGAAATGTATTGGCTGTGTAACAGAAGGAATAACCAGAACGTAGTTATTTGTAAGAGATAAGCAGTGAAATACAAATGGATGTATTACTGGGGGAAAACTTTCAGTGGTTTGAACAGCATTCTCTGTTTTATCTCTTTGATTGCATTGTGCATCTCCATAAACGGGGATATGTGACATTCCAGCTGTATCTATAGGTAGTCAAAGCACCAGCGTGTAGATCTGCCTAATTGTAGTTGCAAATTGGTGTATGTTATACTGAAGTTTCAGCAGGTAATAGACACTGTAGTAACCTTGTGGAGCTGTACAGTAAACTGAGGAGACAAGGTGCTGATGGACTTTCTTCATAGAAGGAAGAAAAAAAGTATGAACTATTACTTTTTAAAGAATATTTTAAAATATCTTTTTATATTCTTCAGTTTTATCATTGCTGTCAGATTGTAGCAACTCTTTTAAACCTTTGCTAACCAGAGGGTTTGGCTTGGGGATTTACAAAATACCTCACCAGTAGCACATGTTAAAGTGTTTGTCCTCAGGTCATGACAGGTTTTGTTTATTTTGTTTTGACAAAGCTGGAAGTGTTCCAGCTTTGTTCCATAACAAAGGAGGTCAGACAAGGGACAATGAAATGGTGTCTTGTTGGATATGCTTAAATAGGAGGTACTCAGATTGTAGTCACCAGCCCATTATAGGTATCTCCTGACTTGTCTTCCCTTTATTTGGTATAGGGTGTAAAGGACAAAGGAGGAGGAAGAAATCTCATCCCTAGATGCAACGTTTTTATTGATGATATATTTTAAGAGTTGTATTCTTGGCTACATAAAAAATTATCTTTAAAATAGGAGGTACTGCTTACGTGAAAAAAAATTGTTGTTTTCTAAGCCTTTAACTCAGATAATTGGTTTATGACAACACAAAGTTGATGGCAGTAAAATTAGCAGATGGTGATGAGAGCTGAGAAGTTTCATGTGTTCTAAATTCTCTTAAGTGAGTGAGCCTCACTTGTCTTTAATGGATTGTGTGAACTGCCCGAACTCTTTACTCACCAATAATGAAAGATCAACAATATTTATTTTCCAGAGTGCTTATAAGGACCGTACTGTACAGCACAATTAACCTGTATCCTGTTTGGATGCCTGATCACTAACCAGAAAGTGACTAAAATAGCTCTGAAGGGTAACCATTTCTGTAGCTGCTGTTCTTGTGTATCTGTGGAAGAGCAAGCCTTAATTGCAGCACTTCTGAACCTGGCTGTGAACATAGATGTCTCTATATGCATGTGCCTCAAGTGAACACAAGGATTGGATTGTTCAGTGAGACTGGGGGTGGAGAAATTGGAGTTTAGTCGCACCTCCTTTTTCCTTTCCTTTGCCATAAGTACTTTATTTGTAGTTAGCAGTTCCTTTAGTCTGGATTGAGTCCTGTCCTGCCTTCTGCAGGGTGTTTTGAGTGTCAGTGTTATTTATATTGCCGTGTGATGAGTCAGGTCAGGGAGCTATCATGAATGAAATCGTATTTCTTGTGATAAGATTAACTACCAGCAAAACCCATTCTCTAATCTGGATAACTGAACAGCATCATAAATATTAGCACTGTTGGTAGTATGAGTAAGTGGGTCAGAAGGCTGAACAGCTGCTTTCACGTGTCTCGTGGATTGATATTAAGGTTAACGTAGGACAAGAGGACATGAAAGGCTAAGCTAATAAGTTTTCCTTAAATTAGCACAATTTGAAATGTAATTGATTCACTGCCTTGCAAAACTGTTGTGAGGGTTGGATTAGATGATCTCAGAGGTCTTTTCCAACCTCTGTGGTTCTGTATCTGTGATACATTGTAGGTGAAAGAAGCAGTGATTTTGCATAGAAATCACTTTGATTTCACAGTCGTGAAATTTTTTTAAGACACCAAAATACTGTTAGTGAATGTGTTCTGTGGGAAGTTTTTTCATTGCACTTGTTGACCATTTCTGTCATCCAAACATCAGAAAGCAACTAGAATGTCTTTTTTACTTGATAGGCCAGCAGAAGCAACCTAGCAACTGACCTTAAGTTTCATTGGTGGTATGAGTTTAAAAATAAATAAATAAAATGGAATGGAGGGAAAGAAGAGAAACGGTTGGATAGACCATGGCCAACACATTTGTCTGCAGTGACAACATGGTTAGATGAGGACAGCATTTTGCTCTGGTAATACTGTTGACCTTTTTATGGTACGCATAAGAAAGTGAAAGATCAATGAGTAGTGTGTTGGAGTGAGAAACCACTGCAACCTTTATGAACTGCTTGTTTACCATGATACCTCTTCCCTGTTACAAATCTTCATACAAGTATATATAGAGTTGTCCAGTGGCAAAAATAAAAAAATAGATAAAGTCTTTTCAGTTCTTTGCTTTTTTAGGTTTTGTGATATTTTTCTGAGCTTTGGTGCAGGTAATCAGAAGTTTGTAATGTTTTTCTAAATAGCTGATTGCTTTATGTTGTATACCTTGGCAACTAATCAACAAGTAAGCTCATGTTTTCTTTTTAAATTGCGATCAGTGATGTGTCTGTTAAATTCTTTATTGTTGGAGTGCATCTGTGGATCAAGATGTTTCCATATGGCAGTTGTTTTGTAATTTAAGTGGCATGTCAAGCATTCAGGTGAACCATCTAACAGAAAACATCTGTGACATCAGCAGTCTTTTAGACTTATTTTTTTTTATTTTTTTTTAAACTGGGGGGACAAGCTGCAGAATGTTACAGCCAGGTGTTTATTTGCAGAATGAAATCATTGCATAATTCCATATAAATGTAATATTCTATGTTTTGAAGTAAAATGTCAGCTACCTCCCAAGAAGTGATCAACTTTGTCACCTGCAACTTACAGGGCTTTGCTGCCTTCAGAGAAAGTGGAGCACAGCATTAATTTTCACAAACTTAAATTTTCTTGTGATGGTTTCTAAATAGGATTGCAGAATTGTGATGGTGGGGTGTATGTATTTGTTTCTGTTGATTAGAAGCAGTCATATACCTTCTACAGTAAGTTTGAGTGCTGCTCCTCAGTTGCAGTTACCATTGTTGCAGTGGGGCACAGTAATATAGAAAATGAGTTTCCAATTTTCAGACTTCAAGTGCGCCTTCATTTTTTGGATTCTTTCTTCTGCTGTGTCTCCTGTTTATTTTTCTAATGCATCACATGTGCTTGCTGCCAAGTCTTGTCTTCTAACTTCATTGGAAGAGACTCTGGTTTGCAAAAGCTGCTTGTTATGTGACAGGGAAAATGTTAAAGTACTCCAAATTTGTTACTCAGTTTTGTATTTATGCCTTGGGATGGATCATATTTTGGGAAACGGGTCAGGTAACTCTTCACTAAATTGAAGCGTTTGAGCCATCATATTTTAAAATGTTTTTTAAATCTCATTAGAAATATGGAATGCTTTCTTTTTCTTTTTCCTTGAAGCACGGTTAACAGTTGTAGATAATCCTACAGTTTTGTGGGATATGACTTCAAAACTGTTTTTGATTTATTTATTTATTTATTTATTGTCTATTTGGTTGTCAAAGTTGACCTGTCAAGCTAGGAAAATGAAACAGAGCATTTATTTACATTGTGTACATTTCCAAGTAATGTGTTTTCTATTGGCCATTATCCATAATACATTTCAATGAATGTACAGAGCATAAAGGAAATTGTAAACTCATGTTTTAACCTACAGTATTAGGAAAAAACTAGACATAGTATGAACACAGGCATTCAGAGGATAGCTTACATTCTCAATGTCATTTATTTCTTTTTTTGTGTATTGAACAAGAGATTGCAAAAAAGAAACTTTAAAAAAAAAAAATAATTCAGTTACAGAGTGCCACTGTTACCCACAACACAATGATTATATATATATTATATATGTATGTGATTTGTATATATACACCCTGGGCTCATTTCTACAGCTCAAGTGTTATGGGCAGCATGACCCTAATTGTGATGATGTCCTGGGGTCTGTGGGAAATAAATAGCTCACCTTCTGCTCTTGGTGCATTATAAAATGGCCAGGTCATTAATGCTTGCTGAGGTTACGAGATAGTTGCTGCATTGTTTAAAATTTGCATTAAAAATGCTTTGTATCCATAAATAATGAGAAAACCATTTATTTCTTTAACTCTACCCAACCTCTGAAATATTTACAGTTTAATACTTTTTATGAGTGTAATAATTAGTTCTTTCATAGTCCTGTAGCAATAAGACAGACAAAGGCAGATTTATTGGACATGTTAATATTAATTAATTACAGAAGGAAGGTGGATAATTTTAATTCCCTTAAAACATTGTGTATTAGTTGAAGTTTCCCTTCTATCTTTATCTTCTCTGAGATCTTAACCAGTGTAATTCTTAGGACGCAGAAGAAATGATGAGAAGCATTTTTGTTTCTGGCTTCTTGTCTTGAAACCCCAAATTTATTTTATTGCTCTTTTATTCTCAATAATGGGAAAAAAGGGATACCTGCTAAGTTTTTTAAGCTGTTCTGCTTACTCTAAGCAAGACAAGATGTGAGAGAGAGATATATTGCTGCTTCCTAGTTATGATAAACTTTAATGCTGCTGACTGGGTACAAAGAAAAGGGAATATGAAGCAGAATTGATTCTTGCCTTTTTATACAATGTTCCTCTTGTGTGTGTATTTTTGTGGTTTAATTGAATACAGATTCAGATAAATAATTCAGAAATGGGCCTTAAATTGATCAGATGCTGGAAAACTGCACAAAATAGTACTTAAACAACTGTACTTTTTTGGTCTTGTAGCTATCCTTATAAGTTCAGAATGATGATATCCATTTATTACAAGCTGTATGTCAGAATGCTCCTCTGGTGCCTTGGATCAAATGTTGGGGGAGGCAGCATGCTGTGTGGC
Source organism: Lagopus leucura (assembly GCF_019238085.1). Lineage (NCBI taxonomy): Eukaryota > Metazoa > Chordata > Aves > Galliformes > Phasianidae > Lagopus > Lagopus leucura. Next base: position 1,951,936 of record NW_024962250.1, read on the forward strand.
CAAGGAATGTGCTGCCTGGTGGGGCTCTGTGTTCCAAAGAATCCCACTTATGTGACATACGACTGGGCACTGTGCAATGCCACTTGGCTCTGTGTATGGGCGTACTGAGCCAATCCAGCTGACTGCGTGTTGCAGTGAGCTGCTGGCAAGCTGCATCTAGGAGGTGGCAGTGTCATGGCAAGAAAAGGCCAAGAATTTAGCTGCTCTGTGTATACAGACACTTATCTATTAGAAACATCTCTGTAATCATCTTTCAAGCTTTTTAACAGATGCCTAAGATAAAATCATTGAAATTTGAAGTTAGGCAACTTCAGTCTGCAGAGTTTCATAGAATCATAGAATGGTTGAAAAGGACTTCATAGATCATTGAGTTTCAACCCCCCTGCTCTGTGCAGGGTCTCCAACCACCAGACCAGGCTGCCCAGAGCCACATCCAGCCTGGCCTTGAATGCCTCCAGGGATGGGGCATCCACAGCTTCCTTGGGCAACCTGTTCCAGTGCGTCACCACCCTCTGTGTGAAAAACTTCCTCCTAATATCCAACCTAAACCTCCCCTGTCTCAGTTTGAAACCATTCCCCCTTTTCCTGTCGCTCTCATAAGCAGTCATTCTCCTGTTTACATGCTCCCTTCAAATATCAGAAGGCCACAATAAAGTCTCCCCAGAGCTTTCTCTTTTCCAGGCTAACCAAGCCCGGTTCCCTCAACCTTTCCTCATAGGAGAGGTACTCCAGTTAGGAAGTAGATAGGATTTCTTAGCAAAAAGGGTAAATAAACACTGGAACAGTTTATTGGTGGAGGATGTGGCTCATCATTGCTTGGAGTGCTAGGATTATGGGAGCTTTGTTGGTTTAAAAAGTGTGCTTTAATCTTTCATCTGGAAAAAGTTCCACAACCTGCATTAAAGAAGAGGAGCACGTAGTGTTTGTGGTGGTTTTGAGAAAAAATCATTGATGCTTATGGTTCTACAAATCAGGACTCTGATTGCTTCAACTTTTGAACTTCAGGAGGATGAGGTTACGTGCTTTGTCTTGGCACGCTTTTAATGTTGCAGTTCAACATTAAAGCAATGGTCCTAATTATAAGTACCTTAGCCTCTGTCTAGGTGTCAGAAGTTAGTCTAGCAGTTGGCTAGGTATGTTCCTTACAGTTCCACCACTCTGTCTTCATGCTTAAGAAGTGTGAGGATAGATGAGTACTCTGAGACTGACCAGAAGATGCTCGATACTGTTCTCATGCGTTTGTGATTGTGCTGCATAACTTGGAAGGAAAACCAATAAATAACACTGAGGAATTTCTGGATGGAGCATACATCAGGGAGCAGGGAGCTATCCAGTTTCTTGTGGTGTAGATTGGCCTCTCTTAAGAACTGAGATACATGTGTGCACATTTCACTTCTTTGGGCTTACATATATCTGACAGGACTTACTTTCAGACACTATTTCCTGCTTACTTGTCTTTGAGACTTGTTCCATTTGCCCCCATGGCCTGAAGTGAATAAGAGGCTGTAGCGTGGTAAGGTTAGGGTAAGGTAAGGCCAAGGTTTTGCTCAGAGGAGCTCTCACAGCAACAGAGTGAAGAATATGCAGCACCACATGTGGAAACACAAAAATAATGAAAATAGGCTTTGACTTAGTACGTATGCATCCGATACTCAAGAGGAAGGAGATGTTAGTTGCCTCAGCTTATGAATTTTGTGGCATTTCAGGGGAAGAAGAAAGACTCACAGCTTTATGATAGCTGCTTATTCTTCTAGTGGGTGTTTGTATTTTATTTTGCTTTTTCAATCTACACGTGATGAAGTGTGTAATTTGAGCTTTAAGCAAGGTTTCAATTTCCTTCTGTTTACACTTCTGTCGGGCAAAAGTTCTATAACTGCTTCACTTCAATTCACCACAGCATTTTTCAGCAGGTTATACTGAAATTTGAAATACTAGTTCGTGTATTTTTCATAATGCATTGTCTTAATTGTGAGGGGGGAGCTTACATTAAAAACTAATTGCTTCAAAGCTTAAGCAGATGTACCTTCTTTATCAGTCATACAGTGTCCATATCATATTTTTACTAAAGACAAAACTCAGTTAGCTTAACACGTTGTATGGTTTCGTTCTCAGGTTGGCTCTTCTCTATGTAACAGATTCTGTAGTTTATTTTGTTTTCTTTGGTGTTCTTGGGAGTGCATTTAAAGTATATGCTTTGGAAAAAGAACTTTGTCTTAATGATTGCATTTAGTTCAGCTGTCTTTCAGGTTTGTGTGCTTTTAGCCTCATTTGTGCTTGAAAGGTATTAAGTCTAGATTGTTGTTCTTATTATCGTAACAATGTTCTTATTTTACAGGTACACCTGCAATTAAAGTTTTAATGCCTGCACTTTCTCCTACAATGGAAGAAGGAAACATTGTGAAATGGTTAAAGAAGGAAGGTGAGACACCATTTTCCTTGTCCTCAGTTGCAATTCTTCAGCTTTATGTTCTGTAAGAATAAGTTACTTGTTTCAGGTTGTATCTTAGCATTTTGAAGCAAAATGTTTGGTGTGTCTGTGCTTTCTTTTAGAACAATACCTCACATTACAATTGTTGGCTTTGAATACTTTTTCTTCAGTTGTATTCTATAAGGTTGCTTTGACCACATTTTGAACATTTTCTATAAGGTTGTTCAAGGGTGTGAGTATTTGTTTGTGGCTTGTTTGTTTGTTCTTAATTCCCAGTGTTGTTGTGATTAACAGTAGCAGCTTTAAAGATATGACAGCCCTTTAGTTTGGGGAGGGGTCTCTGTTTCCTTATTCTGGTGGGTGATAAAATAGTTTAAGAATATGGTATTTTTATAGTTGTTCTTTAGGACTTACCTTCTAAATATCAGTTGCGATTTGTTGATCTGAATCTGCATTTTGATTGTTCTACCTGGATAAATGAGTTCTTTCTTCAAAGTGTGGGTAAGGCCTTCATCACTGAATTACCAAAGTACTTTACATGTGTCTGTTTTGAATATTTTGGGATGTGAAAAGATGGCAAATCCATAGCTCAGAGGTTCTCTTGTAATGGACATGAACTCTTCTAGTAGGAGTTTCTGCAAAACAAACTAGGAAAAATATGACAGTTTGTACGTGGTAAATAATAATAATAATAATAATAATAAAAATATATACATATATAAAAATGAATGAATTGGTTTTCCTCATAAATTGATCTTAGGATTCAGCAGCCATACAGTGATTTTTCACAGGATTCCCACTACATGCCAACCCCAACGCAAGAAGAAAAAAAGTATTTTAATTAAAATGAAATCTTGATTGTTGATTTGACTTTGTGATAAGCTATTTTAGCATTGTTGTTGCTCTACTTGCTATTTAGAAGTAAACCAAAATTAAGTAAGAGATATCAACGTTTTAAGATCTATTTAAGATTTATTGGCACTGATGTGCTGCTGAACTTTTGGCAGTCTGGAAAAAGAGCATAATGATGACATTAAAAAAGAAAGTTAAGAGAAAAACCACATGCTTCTGTCTGCAAGAGGTGCTCATAGCAGTGTGATTCACCAATGAGTTGACCATCCATGTGAAGCAGCATTATTGAATAGAAATGGTTGATAACATGATATAAAAAAACATTTAAAAGCAGTTGACAGAAGTGATTGCGTTTGAGGTGTATTTCCCAGCTTACCCAGCAGGGGCCAGTAGAATACTAGTTGAATTATTTTTTTGCTCTTTGTTTAAGAATGAAATGTTTTCGTTTAACAGTTTCATGGTATGAGCAGATCATTTCAGTAAGGCAGAAAGAAAAACACTGAACTGAATTGACAGCTTTACTATTTTCTTGTCACTGTTCATGCAGTTTCATATAACGTCCGGTGGGCAATAAAGTCCTTCACTTAAAAACTATGTATCCAAACATTTTTATTTATTATGTATGAATTTAATGTTGATGAAAGATGATAGATTAACAGCCCTGGAGATGAAACCCCCCTAATTACTCTGGGTAGGAAACATAACAGGCAACAGCACTAGCAGTTTCCCCATGCAGTGTAACTTGGTCTTCTGAGAAAGCACCTCCAGGGACTTCTATGCTCAGTCAACTTTGATTTAATTTGCAAAGAGCACTTCAAAGAATGCAGTTTGTATCTTGTGATTTGGATACTTGTCTGCTAGTAATTGAATAGAGAATTCAGGCTATTGAATGTCAGTTGGAAGGGATTTCCTAGAGGGAAAGTCAGTTTCAGTAGAAATACTAATCATTCAGTCTAGCTACAAGAAATGACTGATTTAAGCTTTTTCTTTTAAATGTGAAAATAAAAAGAATTTTTGAATGTATCGTATATAATCTCAGAGAGCTAGCTACCATTAAGGCAACTCCTTTTGCAAAAGCTGCTTTCTCATTCAAAAACATAAAAACAAAGGTACGTTTTGCAAAGCTGTTCATCCCAATCATCTCTACTGGGAAAGCTGATCTGTAACTGACATCAAAGTGGGCCCTGTTTTGGAGCTATCACATTTTGCACTCTCTACTAAAAATGACTATGATCCTTTCTATTATAGTGAATCACTGAAACCCGTGAGATTTTGAAGCCAGCTATGATGTATTCTTGATTAAAATTTCATTTGATCAATTGCCTTCCAAATCTGTGACTGCTTCTTGGCTGCAATGCTTATTGGGATCAGGGAAAAGAAAACAAACCAAACAAGTGGCAAAGTGGTTTACCCATTTCCTTGAAGACTTTTCCTCTTGTCTTCCCTGCATATGAGTCCTCAGCTTTCTACAAACAGCCCCATGTACCTGAGTTATGAGTTTATATTCTAAGGGAGAAATGTGTGATATTTGTTTTGGCTCGCTTGTGCTGTTAGTCCTGTTAGAGTTAGTGCTGAGCAATCTGCAGTAGTGAGAGATCTTCTCAATGGTGCAGAACATTTTCAGACTGATTGTGGATTGCAAGAAGAGAATGAGCAAGCAGATAGGGTGTTAAGCTCCTTTCTTATCTCAGCTATATAGGTTATGGAATTTGCTCAACAATTTGATTTCTTAACAGCTATCAGGTATTTACCTAATGGTCTGATATATAGGGCACTTGAATTAATAATCCAGTGGGATTGAGCTACGGATATAAAGCCTGGAAATTTGGCTTGTTGTTGTAGACTGTTTACGCTCTAGTTATTGCAAAGTGCAGTGCAGCAATTAGATTATTAAATTAAATAAATAGGTGCTACTTTGTGACCTCCCCTGCCAAGTTCCATAATGAGATTGTTTATGAATTCTAAAACTATGTAATTAATTGAGGTTTGAATGTCTCTGTTGCTTGTTACTGCAGAGATCACAAAGATAATAAATACTTTTTTTTTATTTTATTCTAATTCAGACAGTCATACCTAAATGGAGATATTTATTAAATTGTATGATAAACTTTAAAATGTAGGTTATAACCTGCACAAGAATTTTCTGATATAGGTGTGGCATTTCTGCTACTGAGGAGATACTAAAATCGTATTTTGTGTTAAAAGAAATGTAATCTTATGTTAGACTTCTGTGTATTGTCCCCATTTTTCAGTACTGTATTAGGAAAAGTACCCTGCTTTGTTGGAGACCAAAGCATTCAATTACCTGAAACTTCGTCATCTAGTTTTGTTTTTAAGATAGGCCACATGATCAGTATTGATCTGCTGGAGGAATTCAGACATAGTAACTTCTGTGCGTCAGCAGATATGGGTACTCTTGAAAAGCAGAGGAGGAGCATATTTCATAATTATTCTACTTACATTCCTGTAATGAAGGATTAAAAGGCATTTTTAACATTGGTGCATATTTGTGTTTCACAAAGTAGGTATATTTCTAAAAGATCTTTTTTTTTGTTGTTTGACTGTGAAAGAGATTGAGAAAGCAAGCTCGCAGGTACGCTTTCCAAAGAGATTGAAGCTCTTCATACTTACGTTTGAAAAGCTTTGATAGTGTAGGTACAAGCTATGAACCTACGAATCTTAGTTGCAGGCATTGCTGCCTATGACCCCTGTCTGAAAAGATTTAAGTATCTTACTTAGACTGCTGACTTGCAATGAATAGGGAGGGTTGAGAATTGCATTTGTGGCAGTGCTTTTGTGCAGACAGTTTTCATTGTGTGAGTGTACTTTGTCTTGGAAAACCTACTATAAACATTGCTATGTTAATGTTCTGCTGTTTTTATTCCTGTCGCTGAATTGGAGTGTTTGTATATGAGAATGAACAATGCAATATGATAGACTGTGGCAGGGAATCTACTAGCTGTAGAATGTGTTTCAGAATGTAAACGGGGTGTATTGTATGCTTAAATGTCTCTCTTCAATGGTTAAAGAGATATAAAAGGAAAATTAGATCATGCATTAAGTTCTGTTATATTTTGCAGGTGAAATGGTGAATGCTGGAGATGCGCTGTGTGAAATTGAAACAGACAAAGCAGTGGTTACCATGGAATCAAGCGATGATGGCATATTGGCAAAAATACTGGTAGGGATTCTGTCTGTCTGAGTAGGATGTTACCATTTCTCTCAATGCATTTATTTACATTCCTAGTGAAGGAAAAAACCTGTTATTTTTGTTTTGTAGCATCTGTTTAAAGGGACGCTGTTTCATAAGCTGCACAACCAGTTTTGTTAGTGTTTTCTTAAGAGTTTTTCAAATCAAAAAGTTTGCTCATATCCTTAAACAAGGCAGAAGTTTTATGTTGTTTTATGCCAGCTATAATTCAACACCATCTTGATTTGAGTTCATTACAGAAAACCAAGTAAATAAAGGGAAGCTAACATTGTTTTTCACCTTCAAAGATTAATCATTAGATTAAATTCAAGGTTCTCTAATGCTTTTGCTTTCCATGACTGTATGCTGCAAGTATCTATAGTTCTAGAAAAAGCAGAGTAAGAATAGAATAGCTGTATCTGCATATATTCTTTGTCTCTCTTAATCTGTCTTTTAATGATCACATCTTGTTCGGTATAACATGCCATAAAAACTTAAATGAGTGGATGAAAATTTTAGAAGGGTAATTTCAGAGAAGTGATTATTCTTTCAGCAGAATTAATTCTTAAATTACCACTGACTTTTTGCCTAAAATAGGTAAATTTGGACTGAAAATGGAGAATGAATAATTTTTTTTAAAGAATTGTATTTAATATCCATTACCATTTTCTCATTCATGACCTGAGTGAGATCTGCTATGAACTGAAACTACTTTGTATAAAACTTCCACTGTAAAGTGAACCAGTATAAGGTCCATCCACTTTGCTTGCCACTGTGCTGCAGTGGCACCAGCTCAGAGATTACTCCTCTGTACAGTTAAAGTTGTCTCCTCCAACTGTTTCACTTGTCATGCCTTATTTGTGCTTTGTTTATTTGTCAGCAAAATTAGGTTTCTTTTAGAACCTCCTTGGTTGTGGACACACACAGAGTAATAGAAATGTTCCAAAGTGACTTTTTTTTCCCAGTCTTTCCATATGATAGCCTCCAAGACTCATTGAGGTCTATGTAAAGGAGTTTTCTGGTGTTATGAATTTTGAAAATGCAGAGGACGTGATTAAAAAAATCCAGGAGGTAGAAAGTTAACCAATATAATAACGTTTTTTTCAGTCTCTTCTAATTCTAAGCTGCAAAGGCTGCACAGATTTGTTTTTATGCTTCTAAAATATTTTTAAACACATACTGTTAAAAACACACACTCTGCAGTTATCTGGGCTGGAAACATTTATTGGAAAATACAGAATGCTGGAGTTTTCACCTAGCTATTTATCTTAAAGATAAGAAGTGCTATAGGCTCAATATGAAGAGCAGTGACAGCTTTGAATGCTCATGTCACACTGACTTGTAGACAAAGTCTAACTAGGAGAAGCATTACTGAATCATCAGCTGTCCCTGTTGAATTTCTGCATGTTATCATAGCATCCTTAAAGCTCTCTGATATCAAAGTTGCAATAAAGATTTATACAGCACAAACATATCCTAACACTTATTGGTCTGTTTAAGTACCATATGTAGAATGTTTATTGAAGTAGAGCTGCTCTCTATTTTGTATGCACAGCCTTGTAAAGAAATGAAGACGTGCAAAAAAAAAAATCCAAACCCAACACTGATTAGTTGTTATTAACTGTTACGTGTCAATATGAGAAGCATTTTGAACTTGTGGGGCATCTGTTTTGTGTTGTCGTTGATGCTGAATACAAGATTCATAGCAAATGACTGAGTATTACGCTGACAAGCATGGTTTTTTAAATGCCTTATTTAGTGCTAAATATGATAGTGCTGCAAAATTATTAGAGTGTATAATCTTAGTATTTTCTATTTTTAGCATTATTTTCTTTTGTTTTTTCCAGTTTTTGTGCTTCAATGAGTCGATTACATAGGTTATGTTTGCAGTTGCTTCAAACTGCTGTTTTATTTGATTGTGAGTGGTGGTAATACTGCCAATGTGCACACTTATACAAATCTGCTTATCAACGGACCTTCCTATGATAGGATCTTTCAGCCTTAGTCCAAGCAGTTCACAATTTTTTTTGTTTGGCCTTCTGTTATCCTGGGGTACTTTAATCTCAATAAAAATAAAATGTGATGAAATCTTGATGCATAATTTCTTTTCTTAGGCAAAGCTTTTCAAAATACTAATGGGAAAAAAGTGCACCAGGAGATCAGAACAGGAAATATCCATCTAAGTCTTAGGGTTGATTTTATTATTTTGCTGTTTTTATTTTTTTTTTTAATATAATAATTACTCTTAAAGTATTATTTACCTAGTGTTTATGGAGGGAAAAGAAGTAGACTGGCAAAACTGTAAATATGGAGTGTTTTGTGAGAATATAGACAAGATTGGCTTTGCTGTTCTTTCTTAGATCTAGTGTTGGTCTTTCTGGGTAGAGAGGCAGGTAATCTTGTGAAATGTGATGCATCCTGTTAGCAGAGTTAGAGTATGTGAGCAACAGCGTCCTAGTATTTGCAGCTGCTGGTACAGTCTTTATGGTTTAGCAGCATTCTGTTTTATTAGTGTTTAAGTTTCTAGAAAACTTGGCTTTATCTACTAAGAACAATATGATGCCTTATCACGTACATCATTATTTTGTTTCTGTTTTAGTTTAGGCTTTTCAAATGTTTGATAGTAATTTGCCTTTTCTTACAAAGTTATCAGCAGTGCAGATGCACCAGGTCTACTTGAGGCAAATGTTTATGCAACATGGCTTTTTGAGAGAAGAATGAGTGTATCTACTCATTGTTCAGAAATTGGCTGTGTTTGGGCTGATACAGTTGAAGTTATACAGAACTACTTTTTTGCCCCAGTGAGCTTTGGAACCTGGCATTGATGCCCTGGAAATGTTAATGCCTGTGAGGGCCTGGAGAGTTGTACTTCTTCAACTGTTGTGAAGACCATCAGAGTACCCAGTTGTGCAGCCCTTCTTCAGGTTGTTAAGTTAATGCAGTGGCTGTGATTTTATTTGCTACAGCATTGAAGAGCTATTTTGACTGTGGTACAGGTACAACTTAACTTTAGAAGGAGCATCTAAAACTAATTGGGCTTATCCAGTCTATATATATTCTATTCTTCCTGCATGATTTCTGTTTGGATGTTTTCTGAAATAGTGAATTACCACATTAGTGTTAGCACTTCCTTTTTGGACAGACTTGTTTTTTGATACCACTTGTATTAAACTAGGTACACTACAGTGGTGGATGTTAGCATGAAGCAAATGTTATGTTCTTCAAAAAGAAGAAAAGAGATGCTACTGTTGCTGTAGGGTTTGGGGACTTTGGCTTCTGTTTTTTAGTTTCTCCATTTATGAGTTGTTTGTTTGTTTATTTGTTTTTAAGAAGTACCACTACCAGATACATTGTAGTTATCTCAAGGCACATTGCTGTATGTGTCTGGCAAAATTTTCAGGCTTTCTTCTAAAAGATCCACATCCATTTCCCAAAGAATCTAATGCAGCTTTTTCTTAGAGATGCTCTGTAGCATGTAACTCCTGCACTTTGACTTCTGAACGCTAGTTTTAGATGTATGGGGCTTTGGTGCATTAGTTGATACTTCTCTTTTACCTTATAATAGCAGCTGTAGTTAATTACAGTCATGAATCTTTGTTACTAATGGTAGAAATGAAACAGGATATATTTTCCTGAAGGAGTGTCATTAATATACCTGAAATTTTCAGTTACCCTTTTTAGTCATGAGTCTAGACAATGCAATATTTAACTGAATGTTCTCATTGCCTTAAATTTAGGTAGAAGAAGGAAGCAAAAATATACGGTTGGGCTCCCTAATTGGTCTGCTGGTAGAAGAAGGACAGGACTGGAAACAGGTTGAAATACCAGCTGATGCTAGTGATCCATCTTCTCCGGCACCACCTGCAGCTGCTGTTACCTCAACTCCTGCAGGTCCGTCAGTTTCAGCCCCTCCTAAAGTGGAACATCAACCTGGAAAACTGCAGTGAGTTTTCATGCCCATTATGGAATTGAACTTTTTTTTGTTTAGATTAGTAGAGCTGATTCTGAGCTTAGATGAAGTTTTGTTCACAGTTGATGTACACTGATGCTTATGGATCAGGTGGTCAGTTTACATTTAACTTGCTTTCTGTGTTGTTTTTTGTTGGTTTGTTTTTTGAGAAAGGTAAGACAACATTCCATACATTCTAAGTTCTTGTACTTTTTGGTGCTGGAAAAGAATTGTTTTCATTTTCATAACAAAGGAATATGAAAAACTCAAGACCATGACTTATGTGCTCTATGTGAGAAATGATAGAGGTGTAACCTTTGAATGAGTCCCTGAAGCTCATTGCTTATGTTGTTATAAACTGCTCTTGAAGAATGTATTTGGTTCTGCACTTATCTTCCTTTTCCAGTATATTGTGTAACTACTGAAGGAGGAAAATTTCGAGATGAGTTTTCTAGTCCTTATTTTGGTTCTTTTAAGTCACTGTTATGTTTTCAAATTCAACCTTATGTTAAAGCTTGTTGAAGGGCCGCATTATGATTTGTTAGGATCACAGCCTTTGAACAGAACTGTTTTCTTCCCCAACTATTGTTTCTGAAATACAGCATATGTCTTATAGTTTCTCTTGATATATGGAAGTAAGTAAACCTTACTATTTAAATAGTTAATTTTTTTCTCCCCACTTCTTTAGGTTTCGCTTAAGTCCTGCAGCTCGCAACATTGTGGAGACGCATGGGCTAGATCCAAGCAGTGTTACACCTTCTGGGCCTCGAGGAATCTTCACTAAAGAGTACGTAGCTGTTCAGTTAGATTGGAAAAAACCTATTAAGTGGATAGGGAGAATAGATGAGGACATGCTTTAAAAAGTCTTTAAAGTTCCAAAATAAAATGAATTTTTTGGTTTTTGTATCCTGTCGTGGCTGTTCAATTCTGCTATTCTGTTTCCTGCAGTTCAGCCTAACAGCTGGCTGTCAACACCTAGGCAGCAGTGTGGGCTACTGTTGTGGATGTGAAGGATTTTGCTACTCAGAGGTGCAGTCAGAGCCAAAACAAAACAACTCTGGACTGTTTTCATCAGTTCCTTTTCTTTGATAAATTAAAGTTTTTTTCCTTAACTGAAGTTCAACCAGGAAATCTGTCAGAATTGTTTGATTTCTCTGTTGTTAAACTAGGGAGAGCAATGAAATGCAATGCTATTGAATCCAGAGTTCTGTTGTGTTTTTTTTCCCCTTTATTTATTTTTATTTAGTGCTTGTCTTTGGCTTAAGGAATCTTTGTTGTGATGGAGCTCCTGGGTAGTTTAATCTTCTTCTGAATATTCTGAGCTGATGATTGATATTCAACCCTTAGAGCTGGGAGGTCGTATATAAAAACCCACCATGGTAGATCCAGAATTCTTAACCTTGAAATAGTATATTTTCTTTGCATTAGTGTGTGAAGTATTAGAGATAAGAGCTTTCAACAGAAGTACTGCTTTTTTTTTTTTTTTTTTAAGTGAAATTGTTGCTTTCAACAGATGCCTTCCTTCACTTTCACAGACCTTGAAAGCTGCTGTAATACCATTTCAAAGACATCTAGGTTAGTGTAACTCTGAAGTTAATTCAGAGAAGCAGATAGTGGAAGTTTTCCTTGCTTTTTCAAAACTTCTTCCTAGTGCCTTTGGCTGAGTTGAATTAAAATAGGATTTTGCTGTGTAACAGCAACAAAGTATCTGAAGTTATTTTCTTCGTTGTGGTATTCTCTGGCGCATTAGTAGTCCTGGCAGGTGGAAACCCTCTAGGAGTTTGAACCACCTAATTAACATCCCCTAGTTGTCATGGTGTTGTAGCAAAGCTATTTCAGTTGCTACAAAAACTACTTACTGAAAAAAATAAGATTTTGTTGTTACGTTGCACTTCTGTAAAAAACGAAAGCAACAAAAAAAAAACCCAAAACCACACACACAAAAGGATTGGACTGTGAAAATATTTTTAAAATGCGGACTGATTTTTTACTATTTTTTAACTGTTACTTTGAAATGATGTCAATTTTTCAGATGCCTGCAGGCTTTGCTACTACGCTTTGAAATAAAATGCTTGCAGGTTTTTGTAGAGAGCTGCTGCAGAAATATTTCCTTGAATACTGCTAACTTGAGATCCCTGTTAAAATAGGTGCTATAGTTTATAGCTGAGTGACTCATAGTCTTCTTCCCAAGCAGACTGGTGATTGATTATTTTTTTTTGAGGGAGTGTTGCATGTTCACTTTTCACTTTTAAACACTGAGTTTCCTTATTGAACGGAGCTTATCAGATTACCAGAAACAAAGAAAGATAGTGAGTTGTATAGGCAAGCAAAATTCATTTCTACCACCATTCTATCTTTAGATTCAGTCTACTGTGAATTCTGCTTTTATCAGCAGTAGGTTGTTTCACATGATAGGTTTCCCCGTCATAATTTCCTTCCTTAGCAGACTGATGCATTTTTTTCTAGACAACATATTGTGTTCTTTTCAGAAATACACTAGCAAATCGATGTGTTAACAGAAATTGACCTCTGTTAAAGGTTACAACAAGTAACCTCAGACACTGTGTTTAGGAGAGTTATGTTAAAATTGCTGATTGTCTCAGTCTGCTTCTATCTTGTCTCATCCTATTTACTGAGTATGTAGAAATTTGCAAATGCAACCACTACAAGGCATGCATGTTAGGTACCAGCAATACCTGAGTTCTCTGAGACCATGTTCCTCCCACTGGTACCCTCTTATCTGCTCTCAGTAAGTGTGACTGGGGATTTCAGAGCTGCTCAGGCATTTGCGTTGTCCTCTTGCAAGTAAGACGTAGGGCATTTATGTCGTACTGATTTTGCAGAGTCGTTTTATGGGTATGTATTGAGTGCAGAGGTATAGTGAGATCTGGGCTGCATATTGCTTGTCAGCTGCCAGTATGTATAAATGAGTTCCTTCTATAATGTTGATAGTGCAGTAGAAGCTTCTGATGTGTAATGTTTCCCTCTTCCAAGAAGTCTTCCATAAATATGCTGATGTTGTGCATCTCATGTTGCCAACGTTTGGATCTTCAGTGTTTATTAGGTGTGTTTATATCCTCTAGCTTGTCGATTTCACACAATTTATCTTTTGAGCACAGAATGCAGTGTTTACTTCAGCCATTCATGGAATTTTGGCTGATGAGATAAAGTGCAAAGTGTTAGTCTGCATGTTTCTGTAGTAGTGATTAAACTGAAGAGGTGCAGAATTTGAATACTACTAATAATAACAGTTTAGCATAACATTCTGTTGTTTAACAGATGTTCACTAAGCTCTGATGTCTTTTCTGGATATTGGACTACTCTCTTCCATGTTTGTTACCTCTCCCTCTCATTGTTCTCCATTGTTGTCCTGTGTCGATAGGGATTTTATAGAGTAATTGGAAAGGGATAGTGAGTTTTTTTCTTTGCAGTTCTAATGAAATACCTCCTTGACATTGTGCAGAAATCTGTTTAATTTGATATATTTCTCCAACTCTTTTATTCGGGCTCTCAATCTTGCAGCCATGACAGTCCTAAAACATTGCTATGCCTGTTTTTCAGAATCAGTTGAGTAATGTTTTTGGTTGTTTTTTTTTGTTTGTTTGTTTTTTTTTGTAAAAAATAAATAGTAAATCTCAGGCTCGCATGAGTTTCAAAAATTGTCAAGTATAAATTTTAGTCTAAAAATAAGCTCAACTTTCACAATAAAGATTTCAGTTAATGCACTAGCAGCCACCAAAACCATTAAAGCATTTTAACGTGGTTGTAATAGGTAGGACCATCTGTTTTTTATGCCATATGCATAATACATTGAAGTAATTTTAAAGCATTTCCTTCACTTTAAATATATAAGAAGTTATTGAAGCTTTATTCTGTGTAATATGGGAATGATATAATGAACAGATGGTCTGTGTTATGATTGCCAAGTTAAAACTTTTGAGTAACTCTTAGTAGCTTCCAGTTAACTAGGGAAGTTACATTACATCATGATGTTTCTTCGTGTGTGTGTGTGTGTGTGTGTGTAAAATTGTAATGGTAGAGGATGATTTTCTTTCTGTGAAATTTAATTTTAATTCTCCCTTCATGTAGTAGTTATGTTACATCCTAAACAAATATTTTTTTAGACAAGTTTTAGCTAGTAAGTAAATTTGAGAAAGCAAGGAACAACTTTCACATTGAATTTACATCCTGACTTCAGACTTTTTTTTAAAGTATTAGTCGAAGTATCTACTGGGGCTAAAAGAATAAATTAAAGCAAATAATCAAGGAGTAAACAGATACTACAGAAAGTGGAGCTTTTCAGATTTTAATTCTTGACTCTAGAGTGATAAATTGTTAGGAAAAAAATACAGAGCCTTTATTGGTGTTCTGAGATTCTGTCTCTTTACAAAAAGCTAATACCATATGAACTGTTAACTCTTACTCAAGTAGATTCGCACTTAAGCAGTAATTAATGAAATTTGTAAATATTTTTGTTCGGTATCTTAAGTTTAGAAGCCATTCTAAGGTTGTCAGTGGTCTGATTTTAGATTTCTTTTACATTTTCTCTGCCAGTTTGTAATAAACCTTTGTGTACGTAAACACTTGAGAACATTTGTGCTGTGGTGATGATGGCTTCATAAAGTGATAGAGGAGCACATAGGGTAAATGATACAAGATTGTGTTACCAGATCTGGAGCATAAAGAGATGATCAATGACTGATGCAGCTTTTTTGCCAAGTCACTAGTGCAGATAAATTTTATTAGTATCGCATGCTAGCATCTTCATTTGTGATAGATGGTAGTGGTGTAGATGAAGTGTGGACTTGCATGCTATCTCTGTACCTGTTTATACATATTTAGGTCAGAAGGTACAGATGAATGATTAGTAAATGTATTACTTCATTGATGAGTGCTCACTTTATAGTGAGCACTATTTATAAAGTAGCATTAGAAACCATTTACAAGTAATTAATTTATATTTAGTTGAAGTGATCACCAAAAGAGCAAATGAAACAACTGTTTTTTTTGAGACCTTATAGCATGAGCACGAGTGCTCTGATGCCTTATTTACAAGAAACGTTAGCGCAATTCACAAAATGCCTTGTACACTGATGTTAGTGGTCATGAATTTTATGCTTCTCTGACACAAATGGCTTCGGTTACTGCATATTCAAAGCCCTTTTGTTAACAGGAGTGCTGAACCTTTGATTTGAGAACAGAAATGTGAGCACACAAAGGAAGGTTGCTAACCTATTATTATATCCTATTGATGGAATAGCAACGCTTTGGGAATTTTTGAAATTTTTTCTTCATTCTCAGTATTTCCTTGTGCTTAATCACCAGGGATGCTCTTAAACTTCTGCAAGGGAAGCAGAAAAGTAAACCCAGTGAATTGAAACCTGTGGTTTCTCCAGCTACTCCTCAGCCTTCTGCAGTGCCTTCTGTTTTGCCAGCAACAGCTGTGGCTTCTGCTTCTGCAAGGCCAATAGATCCACCAGTTTCTACACCAGGACAACCTGCTGCGCCGGTAATGTTTCTTTTAAGTCCTCAATGATGTAAGAAGTAAATATTGCCACTGCTGCTTAGGTAGTGATGTGAAATTTCCAGGACTGAAATCTTTCTTTCTGTCTGTCTTCACTGATATTTCAGTCAATTTTTTAAAAAATGACTTTCTTCTATGAAGAAGGTGAGAAGAAGTTTGCATTGAAATATTACTCAATTTATTTGGAAGAGTAAGAAGGAAGATTTGCGGTGAAAACCATCTGAAGTGACCGCTCTGGGAACTGAGAAAGCAGTAACTTGCTTAGGAAATACTCTACTATTTAACTATTCAAGCAATATGTAATATTTGGCACATGAAGATGAGTGTTTGTATACCCTAGCTGAGAATTCAAGCCTGAATATTTGGGCATATTCTAGCAGACTTCTTCACAAAAATGAGTAGGGCTAATTCTATGCTGTTAATCCCAGTTCAGTGGAATAGACTAGAGCACTCACTGATCTTAACTGTATTTAAATTGAGCAGTTGGAATGTATATCTGATCTTGAGGTGCTCAAAGTGCATCAAGGCTGGAGTTTTGTTGCAGCAGAGGGGAATGTATATTTGTTTTCTTGATATTTAGGGTGTAGCACATGATTTCTTTCAGGGTACGTTCACAGAAATACCAGCTAGCAACATCCGAAGAGTTATTGCGAAGAGATTAACAGAGTCTAAAACTACTATACCTCATGCATATGCTGCTGCTGACTGTGACATTGATGCTATTTTGAAATTAAGAAGTGAATTGGCTAAAGGTTAGTGATTTAACTGATCTGCTGTAGCACATGGTATTAATGTGTACTTTGTCTTGTTCACATCATCTCATGTCCAGTAAGTGTAGATTTTTCTATGGACAGAACATGATATATTCCAATAATCTTTCTTGGTGTCCTGTATACAGACTCAAGCTGTAATCTTATGGTATCTTGACAAGTTGTCCAATTCCAACAAGATACAGGAAAATAGAGCTGTTACTTTGCTGAGTAATGCGATTCTTTGTAGACAGCTGCAGAGAACTATGTGTTGTCCACTGCATTTTTGTTTCATTCCATCCATTAATGTCTTGCATTTCATTTTTGTCCATGGAACTCCAACTAATTTTAATCCATTGAGGAATGAAGTTTAGCTCTTCAGGAGAAGTAGCTTTCTCAGTAAATCTATGTAGGTTCCTCCAAAAATAATGCTTTTTATTTGTTTTAATGGAAACTACAACATAAACCATTTGCTATGTCCCTCTGTTGCCATCTCTTGCATGACAACAAAATGTAGCTGAGTGCTGTTGAAGAGATTCAAACTTTACTACCATACTACCAACATCTGCTTCTCACATGGTAGGCCAACATAAAATAGGAAGCATTTAAACATATTTGTTTTTAAGGTAGAACCTGATGAATTAGTCAAAATGACCATGACATATGATTGACTTCACTGCTTGAAAATGATTCTATTGGCTGTATGTTTCTATGTTGACTATTCTTCACATGTGATATATTTGATATACTGGAATTCGGTTGATATCAGTCAATATCTGTTTTGTCAGTTGCAGCCAAACTGATTAGTCATAGCTTTTAAAATTAATTTCCATTTTTACAGGAGCAAATCCCTTTTCAAATCAAATCAGGAAAATATTGATTAATTTATCTTTTGATAGCTTCAATTTATAATGCTGGTGAAAGAATAGCTTAATTTTTACAAAACTTGAATTTTCAATACCTACAAGTTTGGAATCTATTCTAGGCACTCAAATTATATTTCTGCTGCTTTGTAAATTTAATTTTCTTGTTCATTCCATTTTATGAAATTTAATTTTCTGCACTGCAGTAGTTCAGTCTACACGAACAACTACTTAATTCTGTTTGATGAAGTAGACGTGTCCACGTATGCTTCATAGCCTAATGCGAAACGTGTTACTTCAGTTAAAAAAAGTGTCTGAAGGCCCTTTGTTTAGTGACTGTATGATGAGGCAAAACGTTATTTTTTTGATAAGTTGTTTAATGCACGCTATGCAGTGAGTGCTTTGCAAGTAAGAATAAGGGGCACGAAAATGCGTACATTGCCCTGAGATGACAAGCACTGAAAACTACTACCTTCCTGAACAGTTGTCATGTCATCACTCAAGACAACCGTCAAGTTAATGAAAAAATTTCCAGTTTCAAATACTTAATGACCAGTGACATATTGTAACTTAATACTCTCAAACTAATTTTTTATTGTTGCAGCTTTGGGTGATGATCCACAAGTAGATATTCCTTAGGCAAGTCGTATGGAAATCATTCAGTGATTAAACAAAAAAGTTATTGGTGTTGCCATTTAGTCATCTTCATTTATTCTTGTGTGTTTTCTTTCTTTGTTCCTTTTATTTTAATTTTTTTTTTTTTTTAAGCATCACAAGAGAAGATAGTGGTGTGTTTTGTTTTTTTTTCTGAAAAAAAATCATAATTGCCCTAGACAGAATGCCTGGATTTTTTTTTTTTTTTTTTTTTTTTTGTCTGACAGCTGTCACGATGGCAGCTGAGAAATTCATCTTATTATGAGAATTATGTATTTAATATTGGGTAAATATCATATATCTTCATGTAAATACAATATATCTTCATGATATATTGATATATATATATCATATGATATATGATATTCATGATAATTCTGTAGCAAGCATGGAATATTCTACATTGTATCTGTAGGCTTTACTGCAGTTGCCAGTCAGTACTTCAGTCCTAAAACCTTCATGAAAAATAATGCAGCACATATTTAGCAATGATTTCTATCCAATCTTCCAAATTTTAGGGGAAGAAAGCAAATGTAGTAAATTATATGCAATGTTTCTTATGCTCAGATACAATCCAGTCCTGTGGAGGTTATTTTGTATGCTTGTAGATAACACTGCCTTTCTTGTATGTAGTATTGCTCTTTACTTAATTCACTTGCTTACTTGCATATTATTTTGCTGCTCACTTTAAAATATATTGTTAACTCAATTTAAGGATTCACAGATGCTTTCACCTTCATAATTCTTACATTATAAGGCCCCAGGGGTAACTGGACAATGACATACCTTTAAATCATGGCTGAATAAAAGCTGATCTTTGCAATTATTCCAGCTAATGCGTGAAAGTACATGAAGATTAGTAACATGCAGTGTTGTTTTTGTACAGTACTTTTCTACATGCAAAGTAAATACAAAAGGCATAAACCACGCATGGACTGCTTGTCATAGGAACGAGTATTAACACTCAAGTTTCTAAGTGCTCTAACTTTATATCAAAAACTAGAAGGAATGTCTCTGCTGAGGAGACTTTTCATTCCTGATATTCCTTTTGTTACAAGAAGAGGAAAAGGGTTCTCACTTTTATGGTAATAAAGATGAGTTACATTCTGGCACTGTTTCTAAGAAGCAAATCTACTGATTTACTGGAATCTTGTCATCACACAAGTCTGATAAGCACATCTTAAAGGCAATGGTGTTTTTCTTTTTTCAGATGACATTAAAGTATCTGTAAATGATTTTATTATCAAGGCAGCTGCAGTTACTCTCAAGGTAAGTGAACAATTGACTTTAATACATTTTATAGTAAACTGCAAAAGAGTATTTTGTAAGACTGTGTGAAGATAGGAATGCAATCATAGCAAAGCTTCTAATACTTTGTCATTTAGTGTCCGTTCTTGTGAGCTATGTGAGTAGAATTCTCCACACTGTCTATACTGTGGACTGTAAAAATGAGGTTTTTTGGTAATGCTCTTCATAGTACAGTAATGAGCAGAAACTCTGCAGGTGATAGAGCAGTTGATGCTTTGTCAGCAGGCTGAGGCAATTGGCAAGATAGTGTATTTGGTTATTTTATTTTTTTCTTAAAGTTTTAAACAAATGTTTATTGAAATCTTACACCTGTGTTGTGTATTAGCTCAGATGTATTTCAGTGATGTACTTGGTCACTTGTGCTTTGAATTAAATGTTCTTCAGGGAACCAATCTTTGCTTGTTTCTGAAAGTTGTCATTTGTTCCCTTTGTATGTGTAAAGGTTCAACTACTGCGATACATCCTGAAGTTAAGATTCTATATTTCAGTAGTACCTACTCTTTATATGGCAAGCTATATGCTTCACAGTGTTGGTTAGGTATTTGCCTATTTTTTGTGTGGAGCTGAATGCATTGCCTTCCAATTTGTCAGTTATTTTGCTTAGAAGACATTCCCAGTACCTCTTATATTTCTGAAACTGAAAAGTTTCAGAAATGATTCTTTAGAATTCCCATGCTTTGAAGATCTGAGCCCAGAAGGTGCCAAATCACTTGGAAAAATATGAAATTAGTCATTTTCTAAATTTATGAAAAGAAGGAATTGTTATGACTTTACTTGAATGTGGAGTGTTTGTTTTGAGTTCAGTTTACATTTAATTTTAGAATAAGTCAGAGATATGAGCCCTGACTAACCTGAAGGCCAGTATTTGTGAGGTTCGGGAGGAAACAATACTGCTGTTTAGTGACCACTCTTAGATGGAATAGATCTGTTATAAGAAGGTAACTTGGTAGCAATCCACGCTAGATCCTCAAGAATCCCTGTGGAATTTGCCCTTGCTATCAAGGCAATATAGTTACATGTGACAGTGAAAGAACACGGATTTTGAAGCAGTGTGGTATTGCTGTGGACTTGGTACCCAGACTTTGCTGCACAGTGATCGTGCATTCTAGCCATACGGTGAAAGAAGAGGTAAACTCTCTCATATCATTGCATCATTTGAGCAACAGCTAAACTCTAAAACTTACATGTGAGGTTTCTGCTTAGTTGCATTACCTCACAATAAGATAAAAACATCAGAAAGGGTGAGAGCCCTTTTTCTCATTTGACAGGACTGTTTTAACTATTTAAAATGTGAAGGAAGAAATTAAGTTAAAGAGCTACTCCCATGGACATATGCTAATTCTGTTTCAGTTCTCATAATGCTGTAAAAGATTGGTTCAGCACAGTGATGGAACAGATAGTAAATCAAAATAAGATTTCTCAAATAATTTTGCATTGCTATGCACTTTACATTGTTGTGCTATATTATATGCTGATACTTGGTGTGAATACATGTCCTAGTGACTGAGGACAAAGGAAGCAGAGGGTTTTACTGTTCCATAAAGCTATTACTTTCCATGTTAACTCATTGTAGGTTGTCATTTTACCTTTTCTGATTTCAGTAACATTTCCTTTTGTAACATTACACACTGTTGGCTTTCAGTTAGGGATAATATTTCTAATATTCAGTTTTCCACATGGAGGTTCATTTTGATTATTTACTTTTTACAGAAAAATCTTACATAGAAATGTGTCTGAAATAATAAATCTAAGATAGTAATGTAGCTTTTTGTAACTATGATTAAAAGAAATTCAAAATTCATCTCAACTTGGTAATAGACTTACACTACCTATATGTGAAGAGCAGCGTGATTCATGTAAAATGATAAAGCCATTTTACTTATGCATTGATTAGATAATCTAATTTCCTATGTAATGCATCTGGACATTTTCTTGTGTGAGGTTGAAATAATGAAATAAGACTTTTTTTTTTCTTCCAGGAAACAATCTTAGTTAAAAAAAAAAAAAAAAAAAAAAAAGTTCTAATATTTACACCACAACCCTTGTCGATCAGTTTTCAGGTTGTTTTAATTACTTGACAATTCCTTGCTCTTCATTTGTAATCTGCTGATTCCAACTTTACCTAGGTGTAATTTAGACTTTATTTTATTGAGCTTTGCACTTGATTTTTTTTCTTCCCTTTTTTCTGTTAAAGAATTTGTGACATGACAGTGTTAATTAGCATCTCAATGAATGGAGCTTATCTGAGTGTTCCTCCCTTACTTTTTCTCCTGCAATATGATGTCAATTTTCAGTTTCCTAATTTCATTAAGGTCACTTAATACAGACCTTTGTGAAAGTAGTATCCGTACAGTATCTCTGACCAGTTACTTGAGACTTCACCTATGTGTCTTGTTCTGTTGTTTATTGTTTATTTGCTTTTTTTTTTTCAATGACTTGTCTTTATATGGTAAACTCAAAAACCTCATTAAACTTATCAGTAAATGTTATCTGAATCTTCATTGTGAGTCTGCACAGAATGACTTTCAAAGCGCGTTAGGAGAACTTCATCCCAGTAACACTGAGTGACATGCAGCATACTCTGTAGCTTCCATTGTTAAGAGTCAGACTTGAGATAAGGCTGGAAAATAATACATGAGTACAGAACAATGTGAGTTTTTTGCACTTTTCAAGTTAATGTCCTGTGATTTATTTAGGGGGAGAAATAACACTGCTTTGTAGTTTGTGTGCCAAGGTGTAAGGCGGTATCAGTGACTTCTGAAGGAATCTGGAGGTTTTTGTTAATTTGTTAGTCTTCCAGTAGTACCAAAAAAAAAAAAAAAAAGAACTGGATTGCGTATTTTGAAATTGCATATTTTCAGTTCCTGGAGTATACATTCATACTTGACATACATTCATTCTTGACAAAGTAAGTTTAAATCAAACTAATAATGTACGTTGTATTACCTTCTTTTCTGGCTTGTGGCAGTCCTGTTACAGATGTGACTTGTTCTTTTGCCGTTGTTTACAGACATCTGATGCACTAATTAATTGGGTGGATGCAGTATCTGTCTAGCTATATGTCTTACAGAATTTTCCTTTTTTCTTGATAACTGATTGCACCACTGTTCTTTTACCAGCTGTCTTTTTCTTTCCCTTTGTTTTTTTTCTAGCAAATGCCAGATGTGAATGCAACATGGGATGGAGAAGGCTGCAGGCAGCTGCACTCCATTGACATTTCTATTGCTGTGGCAACAGACCGAGGTCTCATTACACCAATCATAAAAGATGTTCCTGCCAAAGGAATACAGGAAATTGCTGCCTCTGCAAAGGTAGGACTTGAGTGTATAGTAAGCTGAGGAATATAAAGCTGTGTAGTTTCTTGTAGTGGAAAATGAAACGTGACCCAGGTACACATCAATTTCAAGAAAAGCAGTTTTGAAATTGATCTAACACTGTTTCTTAGATTTAATTATTATTAATTTTGCAGCTGTTTATTTCTAATGAACCATAACTTAACCCTCATGTTATTTAATTGCATTTGGGCTAGACTGTTTGAAAAATAAACCTGTATTGACTTCTGTGTTTTATTGCTATTGATGTATTTCAGTAATCCTCACAGGGTAATTTCTATATTTTCAATTTTTGAATTTGAGGTTTTTTGCTCCTTATCCCAGAGATCTTTTTGAGGCTGCTTCTATTGCACTCTGTGCATTATCCACAGCTTTTCAATATGCAGCTGAAAATGTCACTACAAAGATAACATTAAGCTCCTTGTAGCAATGAGCAGTATTTTGCATAGGCTAGGTGCCCATTAGTGACTTAAACTCTTGGCAGTTGTTGCTAGATATAGAAGAAATGTTTTGTGGCAGACTAAAATATAATGAATGTTGAAATGTACCAATCTGGGCTTTTCTATGTCATTTAATGAGTGAGGTCATCTAAGACGTTCAGTATCTCAGGAATGCAATGAAAGTAGCTGCTGGGGCATGAAACTGTCCCAAAACTGGACACAAGCTGTGTTTTTATGTGTCTAACTAATTATAAGTCTAAACTGCCAGAAAGGAACTAATAAAGTTATAACAGAAAAAGATTCCCATAAAACATTGAAATAAATAAGTACCTGTCACACAGACAAACTGCATCTGTTTCTCTACCAGTCTCACTGTGTTTTGATAAGTGTATTCTTTCTGTAGATTGCTTGTATGTTTCCTGCTTCATGTTCGTTGTGGAACTTCTTTCCAGGCCGTATGCATTCTAATAGCGTGTTTTTCATTTTTCATCACTCAGTGCAATTGCTGATGTGCAATTGCTGATATGCTCAAATTGACCCTATGGTGTGAACACTATTCCCATAGTTATTACCTTCTAGTTCAGTAATTATTCAGAGATGAATGAATGCCTAAAATAATAATCAGTGCTCCTTTTGGGAACATACAAGAAGGAGATTGTTTACAGTCTGATATTGTGATAGGACATGGGGGAATGGCTTTAAACTTAAGAAGGGAGATTTAGGTTAGATGTTTAGAAGAAGTTTTTTACTCAAAGGGTGTGAGGTGCTAGCACAAGCTTCTCGGAGAGACTGTAAATGCCCCATCTCTGGAGGCATTCAAGGCTAGGTTGGATGGGATCCTGGGCAACCTGGTGTGGTGGCTGGCAACCTTGCCCATGGCAGGGGATTTGGAACTAGACGATCTTTAAGGTCACCTCCAATCTAAGCCATTCAATGATTCTGTGGTTCTTTTAACTTTTTAAATCCATAGTAAGAGAATTTTTGAAAACTTCTTCAGAACTTGATATAAGCTTGAATTATTCAGTGGACAATGTGTTAGAATGAAATTCCTTTAAGCTTCTTGTTTATTTCTAAGTTGAAAGCATTGCAATTGTTAGACTACTGTGGCCTTTCAGAATGTTTGTATAAAAAGAAGATATTATTTAACAGGATCAACAATGTCGTGGATGTTGCCATGCATGTGCAAGTTGGGCTTGCCTCATGAAGGAGGCCAAGAGGATGTGCCAAGATTTTATTTCTGTTGAAAAGTACCCATCAAAAGAATTAAGCAATCTGTTTTCTTCATATGGTAGAAAATGATAAAAGCGACTGTCATAAATGGAAACTATGATGGAATTGGTGTCTTTTTGTTTGCGTGTGGGTGGAGGTAGAGTCATTATCAAATAACCTTCCACAAAGATAAGGAGTTGGTTAGTAATTATAGTTGTCACATGGGTTGGTCCCTTTTCATGTCGCAATAAAACTCATAAGTTTATATGGATAAGTAGTAATGTTACACCAGAAGCTGTATTGTATCATTGATCAATTATGATGGTGGTTATAATTCTGAAATATTGTGCAGTTGTAAATTGGTAAAACAAAAGTATGAATACCTTAGAAGTAATTAAGGATTATTATGTTAATGCTCAGTTGTGTAAAGTCCTACGTAAGAAGGTATTCTAAAAACACAAAGATTTTAAATGAATAGAATAGCCATGTCTAAACTTACGTTTATAGTTGGTTAATTCCAGTTTTGCTTTTAATTGGCAATTGTCTGTTATGGCTGACAGAGGTTATAAAGAAGTCATGCTGTGAAGGAGTCTTGTGAATATGGTGTTTGTAAGCTTATTTTCATAGGTTGCTCCAAAGTAATGCCTCTTCTTTATTTGACAGAACTGGGAAAGTATGTTGGGGCAATTGCTGTGGAATGTGGTTGGGATGTGGAAGGCTGGAAAATATATGGAAAATTTCTAGAAAGCAGACTTCCTGGGAAGCATTTCTCTGAAGTTGCATGGAAAATTACAGAAATTCTATTGGTGGGGGATGGAGGAAGACTGCTAGAAAGCTCATGGAAAATACTTGAAATGATTTTGGAAAACTCCTGGAAAGCAAAGAGAGATTTCTTAGAGATCCACTGCAGGGAAGAGGGGGTATGAGAGTTTGTAGGAATGCCCTCTTGGGATGGTGATATTCATAGGAAACACCTGTGATTCCTGAATAACACATCCGTGGAGGAGAGGGTTTCTAGAAGGCACTTCAAAAAATCTGTAGAACATGTGTATGTATTCATGGAGTCCACTTGGAAACTCTAATTAGTTTTATTATTTTGAACCAGAAGGAAAATGCAAACAGAAATTTCTGAAGTGTTAGATGATATTTTTTCCTACAGTTATGTTGAGGGCAATATTGTGTATTTGTCTCATCATTATAGCACTAGGTTATTTTTGTTATATTAAAAACACTACAGAGAAAAGACTATTGCTTTTGTTTTGAAAGCTGGAACAAGGTTTGTCCAGTGACAAAACAGCTTATATTGAATCTCCAGTATAATTAGAAAAATGAAGATCTGTGTCCTGGTCTTGTCTGACTGATCATTGCAATTACAAATAGTGTCACTACAGTGCACACCAAAATCAGGTGACTTTTTTTGTGTTTGAACATTACATAAAATGTCTTAATGAAGTAGAAATAATGCAAGTGTTATAACACTTGAATTTCTTTCCTCTCTCTCATTTTTTTCTTGTTGTATTTTCTTAGGCTCTAGCAAAGAAAGCAAGAGATGGAAAGCTGTTACCTGAAGAGTACCAGGGAGGATCTTTCAGGTAACACTTCCTGGCAGTGTTTAATAAGAGCGCTGTGAGTTCAGAATTGCTTTATTCTCAGAGATTCTACTAAGTGTCAATGCATTACCTTTTAAAATATTGATCTCTTTAGGATGAAACTCCATGGGATGATTATGATGGATGATTATGAGCCTAGTCCAAGTGCCAAGTATCGGGAAAATTTATCGGCTTAGCACACATCTTCAGCAAGTTAAATTCATTAGAACCTGCTGAGACACTCAAGATTTTTGTACCGAGGCAGTTCTGACTTTTGTTTTTGCACCTATTTTTTCATAATTGCATAAGAATGTTTTTTGTTTGTTTGTTTTACTTTGATTCCATCCTATAGTTAGGAAAACATATTTATCATAGAATGGCCTGGCTTGAAAAGGACCTCAAAGATCATCTAATTTCAACCCCCCTGCTATGTGCAGGGTCGCCAGGTCTCCTGAGATGTAAATAAATAAATAAACATTTTTTAAAAAAAATTGCTATAGCAAAGTTGTGTAGCTACAATTTGGATTGCATATACTCAGTAGATATTTTTTTCTATAAAATGAACTGCAAAAAGAGATAGCGATTTTAATTGTAGGAAATAAATAGCTTGTGTTAAACATTTGCATAAATGTAGTGATACAGTTGCACAATAAATTCTTAACTGACCTTCCAGGCTTTCTATTTCCAAAAATTAATATACTGCATTTTAGAATAAACAGGATTGTCACGACGTTTTTGTTACACAAATGTTAGTGCAGCTCACTATTGCCAGTTTTCGGATGCTGAGTCTGAATGCTCATCGTTAATGTTCTTCTATAGCTGACTGTTAGTGATGAGAATAATGCTAGAGATTACTCTGTTCTGCAGAATTGCTCTAATATGTAGTCAAGTGCCTGAGGTGCAACTGCCTGGAGTATCTGTGTCATGCTGGAGGGGAGTGATTGTGAGAATCTGTGAGTCTTTCAATAGAAAACGTGTATAGAAATGGTGCATCAGAGATGTGGATAAAGACTTAAACAAAAATTGCCTACAGGAGAATAACTGTGGGCACACAAATTTTGTTTTCCACTTTTTTTTTCAGTAACTAACAGAAAGGAGGATATGGTGGGCCAGCTTTCTCTGGTAAACAAGCTATCATGAAGGTCCAGTCCTTCCTTATGTACTACTTCCCAGCTGGTGATGCAGGCAAGGGGGAAAAGTGTAATGAGGCTTTTTTTGTGTCTCTGTGATAGCTAG
Organism: Lagopus leucura; assembly: GCF_019238085.1. NCBI lineage: Eukaryota > Metazoa > Chordata > Aves > Galliformes > Phasianidae > Lagopus > Lagopus leucura. The sequence continues at coordinate 1,979,259 of NW_024962250.1, forward strand.
ATATTCGAAAACATACAACTTGGTTATCAGCAGCCATTTTAACTTTAAGTTGTGGGGTTTGCTCTAAAAGATTTTTTGGTTTGGAATAGGAAGAGGAAATTGCAGGAGTTGTTTTGTTTGGTAATGTTGTGGTATCTTACAGTGTATTCAATTCCTCTTTGGAAAAGCTATATTTTTAGGAAAATATAAGGAACTATGGATGTTACTGTGTATTCTCAGGTAGAGAAATTGTTGCAACTGCCATTGTGTATGTTAGAGTGTAATGCAAGGATACAGTTCTGTGAAGAAAGAGGAATTGAGGAATAGATGCTTTAGTTGTAATTAAAAAACTCAAATCCATGAGAGTCTGAATTTGTCCAATTGAAATCCAGTTCAGAGCTTCTTAATGAGTGATTGGCCATCAGAAAGAAATCAGCTGATAGTAATCACTGAATATAGCCTTTATTCTTCTAGGGGTTACGTTATTTCTGATATTAATGGTAACTCTTTTCATTTTCGTTTAGTATCTCCAACCTAGGTATGTTTGGCATCAACGACTTCATTGCAGTCATAAACCCTCCACAGGCCTGCATCCTAGCTGTGGGTCGAGCAAGACCAGAGCTCAAGATTGTGGAAGATGAAGAAGGGAATGAGAAACTTAAGCAGCATCAGCTCATGACAGTGACTCTCTCAAGTGATGGTCGTGTAGTAGATGATGAACTGGCCTCAAAGTTTCTGGAAACCTTCAAAGCCAACATTGAGAATCCAATACGTCTCGCCTTGTGTTGAACTCAGTGAAGATTGCTTCCTGATTTGACAGCACAGAACTCTGTTACAGAAAAACAACCCCAAGTAAGAATAGAGAGAGTAAATAGTGTGAGATAGGCAGTTAAAATATTTAATTTATTGAATTAACATGGAAAATATAAATTTTCATGCTTTTAGTCATTTCCAGTGACCAGTTTTTATATTGTAAAGCTAAAGACCTTAAAGTTAGCACATTATGTTTCTTTAAACATTTCGTACTAATAGCACATAACGTGTGCATAGAAATTAAATTTCTTCTGTAAAGAAAAGCTTAAAAAAATTATATAAAATTTAAAAGGGAATTGAGGTACTTTTAAGGGCTAAATATCTAGCTTTTACAGTGAGATAAGCACGATCTGTAATTAAGCAATATGCTGCTGAGTCCTGATCAATACTGAGGTTCTGGAGTAACTGAGTTCAATTGCTGCAGTAGTTTCTTTCAGTTTGCAAAAGTCTTCTAGCACATTTTACAATCCAGCTTAGACTGAAGTGAAGTTTGTGAAATTTTAACAAAGATTTCAGTGAATTCTGACATAAGAGCAAAGGAGTTATAAACCAATTAAAGGTTTTGTTTAGTTACGTTTACATTGCAGGTTTAACTATTCTTTATCTTCTTTAAGCTATACTGGGCAAAGCGAGGTGAGTGTGGAGATGAATAGGGAAGAGAAATGACAGGAAGTTCTGAGGAAGACTAAATTAGATCTTAGATAAAAATGTAATTTCACAGAATGTGAAGTAACCTGATGGAATCTACAGCTACATTTATATAATTAGATCTCATTAATACATTTTTAAACAGTAGCTGAATCTATCTTTTTTCAGTATTTTAAGATTGCTGCTTTATTTCATACCGTGAAGAGGGCAGAGATGGGAATAAACTTGTCTGAAATGGATGATATCTCACTGGTTTTAGATTTCATTGATTGTAGTTTGATGTCACCAACATCTGAGGAAAATAGAATTTTGTGTACCAGTTAATTAGTAATAGGTTTTCTTTGGCTTAATTTAAAAAAATAAATAAATAGTCATTGAATTTAGCAGCTGTCCCAACTCAGAAATCTTCTTCAGTACCACAAAATATGAAAAATACTGTTTTCGGGTGTTCATTGATATACTTAATTGTTAACTTAAAACCCAAGGCAATTGTGCCAGCACTGTTGTGATAGAAAAAGTGGCTTTGATCAGAGGTTGCAGTATAAAAGGTCCTTTTTTGCACACTGAAAATTTGCTGATTAATTCTGTTTTTCCAATGCATTAATGATGTAGGTATAAAATAATCTGTTGTTAGCCATGTATTGAATGGTAACTCAGCTGGAGGAATATATTCAGTGGCATGAAGCTTAAGTGAACAGAGATAGTTTTCTTCCTATAGATAAATATGGAACCACTAGTTGTATGTGTTTGTAATGAAGTAACTGCATTTACAGAACCTGATTATGTAAGTTCAGTTGAATTCTGAGAGTCTGTATTATTCTGGTTGTTTTTGTTAAGTTTTGGTTATTTTACAGATTTGTAGGACTTGTTTATTGAGCTGCTGCCGTAATTAAAAAGATAATTGCAAGACAAAAACTTCGATTAATGCTGAGTTCAGTGTTTTCACTAAATGTTTACTACTTTGTCTTGTTATGATGCCATAAATTTCCTAAATTGTTACTGTAACAGTAGGGAGGAAAGAAATTTCTGATTACCAGGTTTAGTCTACTGTGTAATAATGGACATATGCATTGGTATTTCCAGGAGTTTTACACTGATCAATTCTATTCATGATTATGTGCTGAAGATTGATTTTTCTCAATAGTGTTGGTGTGTGAACCCCAGCACTTCTATAATCTATTCCCTGCCTGGCCGTAGCTAAGGGCTGCATGACTGGTGTGTATACAGAACTGTAATCTTGTGTGTTTGTGTTCATGCAGTGCAAGTCAGTGTATTGCTTTTTGTTTGGAGCCACTGAAAGGCGCTGTTGTGTGTGTATCATTTATTGTGCTGCTTCGTTCATGTGAGTGCTAATCCCTTATTCCCTTATTTAACACAAATAGGTAAAGACAATGCAACTTCTTTTCCAGGTTAAACAAACCTGAAACAACTTTTGAACAGGGCAAATCTGTCAGTAAGGCTAATACAAGTTTTAAGTCTGTTTTCTCTACGTATGCCTGCTAGCCAGCCTTGTCGTTTGACAGAAAAAGGATGTGTGATTTGTCAGTCATCAGCCTGTGGAGGACTTCTCTGGAATTTAGTCATGTTCCAGTAACAGTCAGATCCCAAATAGATGCATCTCCGTGAGTAATTGTACCATTCAACAACATTTACAGCTTTAGCAAAAGTGAGATGTTACTAGCTGCTCATACAGATCATAATAAACAATGACTTTCTTTATTCAGGAATTCAAGAATTTGGTAATGAGGCCAATGGTTGAAATGGCCCAGAAAATGAACCATGTAAAATGCTTATGCTTACATTTGAAGCAAGTTTGTCTTGGAGTAAAAATTTCACATAGAAGTACAAACTTTTGTGCTTTATTCTTTAAAATGACATCTGCCAACATCTCTTTTAGGTACCTGAGCAAGAAATACCATGAAAACCTCTATTTTCTTGAGTTAAAACACTAAAAATTAAAATTTGAGGTCTGTGTTATTGTTGGCTGGGAAATGTCTGCCTTCAGGATATGCTTGGTGAAAATTGCTTTCTTTGTATAATTTTCCTCTGAAGGAGGCATAGTTAGGAAAACTAAAGGATAGCTATTTTGAACATTGTGATTGTTGGCAAGTCATGAATTGTACGTATTACACTTCAATCCCTAATTTTACTCTCAGAATCTTTGGCTTTTTTTATTTCTTCTTCCTGCCATGTATTCCTTTTGCAATAAAATTTCTGAAATTAATCTTCCTAACATAATGCCTTAAAGATTCTCACTTGTGCAAAGTGACTGCATTGTACTACTTACTCCTAATCTTTTGGTCCACATGTTTATTTCCACCAATATAAAATAACATGGATGCTTTTATTTCATCTAGAGACCGTTCCTATTGTATACAGTAGAATTTTAAAGTTGAGCAGGAAACCATAAACATGACCAAGTCTGAATAAATGCTTCTATGTACTCTTTTGTGCAGCAAGCTGTATTTTGGTTGCATTACAGTATATGTGGTTGTTGAGTGAGTTGGGGAAAACTAATGCAGAATCACTGGACCAAAGTGTCATGCTTGGTATGATTTCCTGTGCCATAAAATGAAGAAGAAAAAAAAAGTTGCCTTTAGGATTAGTTGTCTTATGGTGGTTTGGAGCTGATTTCTCTCTTATTTACTTTGCTTGTCTCATATGATTTCGTTTTATTTCCATTAAATCTTTTCCTGGATTGCATCAGATCATAACAAATGCATTTTACTCTCTCATGTCCATTCAGAATGTTGTGAATTATTGTAATTTCTTTGAAAGCAGTATGAATAAGGTACAGGAAATAATGGTTGCATGATGACCAGTGCCAATGGGATTGAGTTGGTGATATTTTTTAGTCAGATACACATGTTGCAACCCCTTTTCAGTACCACTCAGATTATCTTGGCTGTTTCACTTATGGGTTAATCAGGGTAAGAATAATCTATTTGTATGTTTTACGTGCCAAAAAGGGACAGTATCACAAGTAGCCCCTGGGAATCTTGATTTCTTGTCATTTGTGCCATAAGCTTTTTTTATGGAGAAGAATTTTGGGTGGACAACCCAGTATCTTTCCAACCGCTCTGCTTCAAGGATGTGAAAATCCGTAGCATGGAGCTGAAAACACTGTAGGAAAAGGTGCGGTCGAGATGTCGCAAATGTGACAGCGCACAATTTTAACAACTTCAGTGGCTGAAAAGTATCCCACTGTTGTCTTAAGGCAAAAGAAAACTGTGTTACAAGTAGTCTTCCTGCCAAGCAGGTGATTTTTCCATAGGCAAGCAAGTTACATGAAATGGCAAGATCTATAGGTTACTGAAATAGCAGCTTACTGCATGATTTAATTTCTTTTTCTTTTTTTTAATCTCACTGTTTTTAACTACCTCTGCATTGTTGATGATAATTTTTTTTCCCCTTTCCTAAAATGCAGAAGTACTGTCTTAAGAATTCACAGCAAAGCACGTCATTGACCTGCTTATCAAGGAATGCTGTGCCTATGTGTTCAAAACCCTCTTTGATCTGTTTCCAGACCACACGGTCCATACATTTGCGTAAGCTAGAAAAGAATGCAGGAGTTGGATTGTCATGACAGACAGACAGTCTTCTGTTATTCAACCCAAATCACCACCCTGTAAATGGCAAAGCTGTATGTTGCAGTAGTGCTAGATAAAGAGCAAGCATTCTTTGAAAAGATAGCAGTGGTGGTGGCCTTGTCTGCAGACTAATGCACGCAGTGTTCCTTTGTCTCGTGTTCCTTTGTCTCGCACACTTGGATGATTCTATATAAATTGGATGCAGGGCTGTAAATTGACATTGAGTGTTAGTGAAAGTGAGGTGCTATTTTTTTAGATAGAAGCTTCTGGGAGCCAGACTACATGGGGAATTTGAATGGAACTGCCATAACTGTATGAGAATAATTCCCAGTAGCATGGGAAGAGAATCTGTAATATAAATATGCAACATAAAACTGCTCCTTAGCAATTTGTTCATTGTTATTTTGATGACTATTTTTATTCCCACAAGATCACTTACTACATCATTGTGCCAGTTATTTTAGTAATCTGACTAACTTGTGTTTCCTCCATAGGTAATATTTCAGCTTATGTTCTGTACCACATCCATGTTGTAGAAGGGTTTCTGCTAAGCTTCCTGTTAGTGGATGACTTCCTTTAACTGTCTGGTTCATGCTATTTAGAGGATGGTGCTTTTTTCCAAGGCTTTGAAATAAAACATCCCTTTACTGCTACTTATGTACAGCAAAACTGAAATCTAGCTAGCTATCTGTGTGCTTCTGTTAATTTAAGCTTTTCAAATAGGGAAGAGATTAATCCAATACTGTACATTAGAATCCATTACTATGGATCAGAAGTAGCTATTAGTTCGCTTTATTCTGGTGCTTGCTAATAAGCAATCAAGCACTATCATTCAAGAAGTATGCTGGCACTCGAAATTTTATCTACTCCAATGTGGATTTGTAGCCTTGATATTTGTTGTTTTGTTTGTTTGCTTTACATTTGAAGTATTGAATGCCATGTGAGTAAAGGACACAGTGCAAGTATTTGCAGAAAAGGTTTTCATTGTTTGTTGTGTTTTCTTGTTGTTATGATGATGTTTTTCATTATCATTGAAGTTTTCAAATATTAGCTAAGTTATAGTTGGTGTTTTGATAAACCTACTTTAGTAACTTGAACATTCTAATCCTTCACTGAGTTTGCATACTGGGTAAATTTTAGAAACTTCTTTAAATTTTTACTTCTTTAATTCTACAATGTCTCTTAATAGTTTTTTTTTTTTTTTATTGTGTTAATGTGAAAAATGAAATGTGGTGTTTTACAGCAAAGTGTGTGAAGTGCACTTTTTAAAACTGTTGTATTTTGTAAATGAACAGAAATGCGTGCAAGTTTATACAAAATGTATTCCCATGAAGGTGTGTTAGTCAGTCTGTCCATCTCTGTGCATACAGCTGCTCCCTGAATCATTCTGCACAAACAGGCACCACAGTACTAATGTACTCCTCACAGGTGTGCTTGGTATAATTCATGAGTGTTACAGTTTTCTGTCACTTGAGTCAAGGAACAACTTGTTTTGGAGGCAGAACTGAAATACAGAAAAGCCAGCAGAGGGCAGACACAGCAGTATGTTTTTCTGACCGTCTCTCTTAAGGTCTCTGTGAATATAATCACTGAGCTATTTTAGTATGTAGGCATTATGCTTGAATTTAAGCAATGGCTTGATGGCTCAGTGTTTGGTTTTGAAGTATTTTGAAATGCACCTGACATGAATAAAGAAGGAATAGTAAATAGTATCTTGTCTTGGTCTGATGGAAATAAGATCAGACAGAATCCGTGCCCACTGTATGGTGTTATCTCCAGAACTGATGGTAAGCATAAGTTTATAACTTCCAGGCTCTTTGATTTTTTTGTTTTGTAATCCTGCTGAAGTAAATCAGGAGGATGATAACAGTCGCCTGCTGGTGATTCGTAGAAATGTGCTAACTGGTAAATGTTCTGGGAAACACAAACTTCAGAGAAGGCCTGTGTGTTGGTTAAGCTGTGATACAAAACATTTACTGGAGGTTTGAGTGGCAGCTTCAGGTGATTACAGAATCTGCTTAAGTCCTATCATGAAGTTCAAACAAACAGTGATGGCTTTCCAGTTTACGCTCTTTCTGTTTTTACGTCAGATTTGCTTTGACTTGAAAGTATAATGGGGGATAATTATTCAAATACAATAACTATATTGTTCTTTACTCTCTCAATAATAATTGGCCTGGCAAGCTAACCATTTATGTCACTGCTAGAAATTATTAGCTGGAAAATGACAAACTTTTCTGTTTGTTCATTACCGGTACTAAAGGAAGATGATTCATGCTATGTCAATAAGTACTGTTGTTCATCTCCTTAATGATTAGAGATCAAGATTCTCTTACATACTTTAAAAAGTTCCTCCCCTGTGGCCTAGAGCTAGGTAGGAAGAAAGGGAGCTATGATCATTTTTACTTTAACTATTGTGTGGAAAGTATACTGAATTGTTAATGCAGCACATATAGCCTATAGTTTCATGATTTTTGCATTGTCTGTGTAACATTTATTACAAGTGTGCTTTTCACTTCACTTTGGAGAGGTGCAATTGAACCTCTCAGCCTAGTTCTAAACCAATTCCCATTTCAACTGCTTATCTTAAGAAAATGTTCTGCTTCATTCTGCAGCTTTGGTACACTTAGAATTTCTTCCTTGCCCAATAAATTATAAGCTTAAATACCTGTGAAGACTGTGTGGATACTCATAGTTGCTGTGTCACGTCCCAGCAGCCATTGGCAGCATACTTTGAAATTCTCTGTGTCAACACATACTATCACTGTTTCCTGTTCTTTATGGAAAATATATAGCCAGGATCTCCTGGCTAATCAAGAAACTTGCATCCTCTGCTGAAACTCTTTTTAGTCTTCTGAAATATAATGCCTATTGCTCAAATTCTAAATTTCAGCCACATGATGATTGTAGTGCTTTGCCAATTTTGGAGGCAATTCACAAAATAATTGATCTCACAGGACTTTATTTGTTGTAACAAATTGCATTTTCCTGTTGATGAATACAGAAATTACAGCACAGCTTTTTCAGGCAGATTAGGAGTCCTTCCTCTGTCCATAGTCTTCAAAGCAGGTGATGTCTTACTTAAGCTTATGAGAAGTGCTAATGATTCTGAGGGACTCCCAGCCTGGTGCAGAAGCCATGTTTTGGAATGTGCCAAATTATCCTAAGCAGTGCTCAAAGACACCTCCTTGGCTGCTTTCCCTGTGTATTTTTATGCTGATATGCTTCAACTGCTCTTACAGCTGCAGAGGAATCCATCAGAGGGCATAGGTGCTCTTATTGAAATAAGCAGTACTCATAAAGGAAAAGAAATGTGATTGTCTCCTTTTTGTAAGATTTTTGTTAATAGCCACAAGGGAGCTGATTTCATTGACTGTAAGCTAATGGACAGGCTTGTAGTTTTACCACCACTGTACTACTGCTATGTTAATAGTCCTCTTATAACAGGAGAGAGCTTTTCCCAACTGCCTGTTACTGTGACAGCTGCATTTATCAGTACCTGGTGACACACTTGGTTGTGTTTGAGGGAAGAATGATGCATTTAAAGGTCAATACTGTTTACCTGGAAGTCATTAATTTCAGTTTTAACAGACTCTGCTTTGATTTACAAAACTAGATCGAAACTCTCAGGAGTGTCTTAAATTGTACTTACATGACTGAAATCTCAAGTGAGTTCTAGAGCCTAGAGAGAGAGGTGATTTTGCCAAAGAATGCTCTCTGGCCATTGCAGGAAGACATTGGCAGATAATTGCTATTGCATAGGGTAGAACAGATGAATGAAGTCTTCTTTCTCAGATGATTTTAGTCAGTTTTCTCTATGTAGCATAGTACCTCTATTTTGTTGATTATCAAGGAATACTTGGATTTTTTTAAAGCTGTAAAGCATAAGCAGATGGTCTTTGCCCATGTAATTATCTTTAGTAAATTTTTAGGGAAATACTTCTTCAAAATTCTTATTTCATAACACATTTATGAATTTGACTTTTAGTCTTGCTTCCTTTTAAAGCGTTTAAAGTGTGTATGCATTATGTGTACTGAGATGGATTAGCAGAGAGGACCAGCCACTATACTGTTTAGCAAGTGTTTGAAAAACTTTTGGACTCAGGCTGTGGGATGAACGTGGGGACAGGCTCATGAATTCTACTGCCAAGTGTTCAACATTTCTACTGTATACATTTTGAGATACTGCATGTATTACACTATAAGTGTGTGAATGTATGTGTATTGGTACATTGGGCAGGCCTATGGGAAACCTGCCCTGATTATGTTTAAGAAAATAATTGCAACGTTGCATACATTGCTCAAACAAAAATAATGAGCAAGTTGATAGTGAGAATCAGGTACTCTTGGTGGAGAGATAGCCTAAAGAATCTATGAAGCAATATGCATGGAAGAAGGTGACTTTCCGTTGTACGTATCTCCTCACAGTGTTTTGGACTGATATAAACTTGGCAGGGAGGGAGCAGGAGAGCCTTTTATCTTTGTGTGAACTTAGTGTCTAGTGCTCTTGGAGGTGGATTAAATACTTGATTTTGTTAGAATTGTATACCAAAAGACAACTAACTGAGCCGGAATTGTAACTGTTACAGAGGACTGTATTAAGTTTGTTGATAAGTCTATGTATCCAGAAAGGATTGGCTAGAGTTTTTAGGAGACTGGGACTGATTTGGGCATAGCTTTAGTTATTGTTTTCTCTGCGCTTTTCAAAACCTGCATCCTACTTAGTTTTTAGGCTGTTTAATACAGCGATTGTCTGCTTGTGGATGTATTCTATATATGATTATAAACTTACTTATAATTTCATAATTGAGTAGACAGATATTAGTACTTCATGTAATACCAGCTTTAAAAAATTCCTGAATTGCTAGAATAATGGATAATACTTAATCTAGTGATGTAAATTTTGCCAGTCTAATGACAGAAAGGAGGAGTGATTAGGGCAGGAAAACTGACTTAACTTGGAACTTAGTATCCAGAGTTCTTGTGAAACTTGCATACCTAGACAATATATTTTTTAATTTGTTGTAGTTCATTTTTCAGGTTAACTAAACATGGGAAATTTTAACTCTTCCTTGTTAAGCGACAAGCAGAAAAAGTCTTAATGAGAGGAAATTACCCTACTAACCACAAATTCTAAGTATAAACTCTGGCATATGTTTTTCTGACTGGAGGTTTTTAAGGTTTTTTCTGAAGTTTTTGTGATACTGAAAAGAAATGTTTGCATGTGTTCATATTGTTGTTTTTGTTAGCTCAAATACCTGGCTGAGTCTTGTACGTGAACAGCAGATTAAGCAATTATAGATTGTAATTGTAAATAGTGTTTCTTTAAGGTACGCAACTGCTAGATGTTTTCTAGGGTAGATTCCCCATATCTCCCACAATAAGAAATGTGAAGAAGACTTCTTTTCTAGGCTTTCAACAAGGTGAGAACATCTGATTTTTTGTAACCAAAGACATTTTTAAGTAGGTGAACATTTTCACAGATCTGTGGAGTTATATCTGTGGTTAAAAATGCATTTTCTAGAATTGCTATGGAGATTTTAAAGATGTTAATTTGCATTACATTAAAATAGAACTTTATTTTTATTTACTTAAGGTTTCCAAATATTCTTTCTTCAAGAATTATTTTCCTGCTTATATATGAATGGAATCCAATGTCATAAAATGAAAATGCTGTTAGAACTGTCCACAGAAGTGCCACGAGACTGAAAAGATTAGGATAGTTGTTCCAATGTCATCTTAAAAAAAGCTGCAATCTGCTTCCAGTGATGCTGAAATGTTAATGAGGGAAGGACATGCTGCTTTGTGTTCATGTGTTTCTCTTCTCCTGGCATTGTCTCATCTTTTTCAAGCTATAGTTCTATGAGAAGGCAAAGAAAACAACTCATATAACAGAAGCTGGAAGTACCTGGTTGAGCTACTGGGGGGTATTAATGAAGACTCCAGAGATTAGAGGTGAGAAATATTAAAGAATGTTAGATTTCCATTTTCCTTGTGATTTCAACAGTTTAAGATCAGTTGCCCCACTGACATAAATATGAAGCCAGGAACTTTTTCTGACTGCGATAGGGTCCATTTGCTCTTGTTTGTTAGAGAGAAGTCTCAACATCTGAAACAGTTTGTGACTTATATGCTTACACCAATATCAGCCAACCAATAAAACCCCATAAAACACCACAGCTCTATTGCCTCATTCTTGTAAGCCTTGGTTGACAGCCTTTCTCAGCTTTTAGCTCATCTTTCCTCTTTTCCATCTTCCCATTGGCTTTGAATTATCCCTGCTAGTGATGCTTCTTCATGACCTGTCTTCTGGGCCATTGTCAAGACAGGGTGATAGGTTTACATTTATATTTGTGAATACTGCCTAACTCAGAACTAATTCCTTGAATGTATTATTTTGAGCTAACTAGTGTAAGTCATTGAGGCAAGAGGAAATATTGTAATTAAGATACACTTCTACATGCTCATTTGGAAGTTGCAACTACTCATTGTAATCCATCAGGATTTGCCACTCTTTCAAAGAATTCCTTTGTCCACCTATAAACTGTTCTTCATTTCTTCAACATTCGATGAGGCAGGCCTCATTAATTTAGGTCACACTCTGTGTTTTAGAGTTTAGAGTAGGGTTCCCATTGCCACTTCACTGTTAGAAGCTGTTTATGGAGGGATGTATCAAATACAGCATTGCTGAAGCTAGTGTTTTATAATTTGCTTTGAAGGTTTTACTTATTTTTCTCCCTCAAGTTACATGTTGTACTACAATGGCTTTTAAGAAGTGGTTAAACAAAAAATGAAGCAAGGGAAAACAATAGGGGACAATAGCTGCCCTTTTGGAGAAGAGGCTAGAGGGTAGGTGGGGTGGCCAAAGTGACTAAAATAACAGAGGCTTGCATGCAAATGACTGACTCTCATCAGTGAGTAAGCATGGAGAGAAACTGCTCTTCATTTTTGGCTTGCTGTTTCTTGTTTCCCTAGAGAAACAGCATGAATGATTACTTTTAATGAGTGTTTGTTTTTGTTTTTTGAAAGGACCTTTTGTGCTCTCACTGCAGTTTATGTTATAAAGAGAATCATTTTTTCCATAAGCTTGGAGACTTGTCTCTAACAGCACCACCAGCTGTGCATGTCCCAGAGATGAAGGTACATATGGTGTACACAGCCCTTAGAACTGCCACGTTCCTGGCACAGACTTGCTTCATGCACAGGTCAGGAGTCAGCTTGCAAAGCACTGTCTTGTAAAGAGAAGCAAAGGATATAGTTGCTTCTTCTGTGCATGTGTATTTCTATCTTTTAAGTCAAAAAACCTTCAACCTAGACCAAAAAAAAATTCTTCTTCCCATTGTAAGGATATGAATTTACAGAGCATACGTGACTTTCCAAAGCAACCTAAGAGTAATTTGGTAGGAATCTCCTAAATTGTTTGCATGTACAAAATGAAACAAGACTGTTCAGAAGAGGAGCATTTCCTTAATGGATAGTAGGCTAACACTAAAGCAGGAAAAATGTGGGGGAGAAAACGAGATGCTGGTACATGTTGGTGCTGATTACAACACAATAGGTTTGTCATCTTAAAACAAGAGCATGACATCATCAAACCAATGCCTTTGATCTCAAACACTGAGGAGAATTAACTGCTATAAAAAGCTATATGGTAGATTTTTCCCAGCACTGTTCCAGCCGATTATTTGGAATAAGAATTAATAATTAGTTAATATGGTTGTAATTCATACAAGCAGTCAAGTAATTAAGTCTGTAATTAGGCGTGTCTTTGAGACCAGATGAGCATTTTCTAAGGAAGAAACATTGGCTTGAGAGGGAATATATACCAGCAGGTGAGACCACAGTCCATGCTGAAGAGGGGCATGCTGTTTCCCAGCAGAGGAACGTATGCCAGAGATTAGAGATGCATGTTGAAAATGGAGCTGCAGGCCAAGCAGGCAGCATGGTAGGAAACAGAGCAAGTCTGGTGAGTGGAGGGAGGAGGGATTTCTCTGGTGACTTGCAGCCAATGTGTTCTAGGACTGTCTGCCTGTTTCAGTAACTGTCCACTGATCTCCAGAACAGAGAACTTACTTCCTGTGCCTCTTCTACATCCTGGCTTTTCATCCACATTAAGGTTATAATGTGTATGACCCCCTTCACTCCAACCTTTACAGGCATTTAGCACAATACATTTTTGAGATTTCTTATGTCAACTATAACAGCATCTGTGACCAGCAGGATAGAGAGGGAGTTGTTCAGTGGCTTCTCTCCTAATTATAGTATCCAACAATGATCATTTGTGCCTGGGATGCCAGCGAGGTGCTGCTTCAGTTTGTTTTGATGGAAAACAATGACCCATTGGCTACAATTACTTAATAAAAAATAAAACCATTTACGTTCCAAAGGAAATAGCTCTGATTCTGCACCCCTTCTCTCTCCCATTAATTGGTATTACTGTGCGAGTGTTGTAGCCCTCTGTTGTCACATTAAAGATCATTATGGGAGGTTACTTTGTGGCTAAAGGAAGAGCAATCTATTAAGTACATATGCCCGATCTAGACTGAATTTTGCAGCTTTTTGCTTTTTTTTTTTTCTTCTTTTTTTTTGGAGGCTGATATGCTTCAGCTCTTTTGGTGCCTTGTGTATAATGCATTAGGCATAAGTGTTGTACTAGAGAATAGGTAACCTCCTCCAGGAATCAGTGGATGATTTTGTGAGATGCTTTGTCTTCTGAATGCTGCTGTGAACATGTGGTATTCATTGCAGGCATTGTGGGACTGCTTCTGCAGGGAAATGAATAGGAAAATGTTTCCGAGGCATTTTAATTAAAGTCCCAGAAGGAACAAGTCACAGCTTTATGCCTCAGAGATATTCAAGAGCCACAAACAGTTACCTTTGCCTGTATCTTTTGGGTGAAAGGCTTTAGGAATGTGTGAACAATAGAGGCCTATGAAATCTTTGTACATGTGTGACATGGTGAAGGATAGAGATGCTTCTTTAGTTTTATGTGTTTTAAAGGAGTTCATCTTTTTCCCTCTGCTCCCCTCTGAGCAGTCAGCAGTATTGGACATCAGCCCACTGCAAATGAAGGGCAAATCTGCAAAGGCAGATATAATTATTTCTGATATACTCTGATATATATATATTGTGCATGGACTAAATAGCAAGCCTTTTCCCAAGTGAGCATTTCCTACACTCCTTTTAACAACTTGTAATTAACAAAGTCATTTAGCTTTGTAGATCCCTTGCCGTTTCAACAGCAACTGAACCTTGATGAGTTTCTGCTTACATTATCACATGTTGATGCCCATTTTATCAGCCCATCTAACCTTTAACAGAAGAGCAGAAAGGATACCTACCCGGTGGTCTTGATCAGAAGTTGCTTAATACTGTGCAGCTTGCTGTGCACTTACACACTGTTTCAAGATGAATACACTTCAGCAAATCAGTGCTTTTGCATTCTCCAGTGACTTTATTCAGTTCTGATGTTTCAGAGTAAAATCTGTTATTCAGATGTCAATCCTCTCTATGGCAGATTGTTTTATAAAGTTTGTCTTTTTGATTAGAGAAAAAAATCAGGATCTTAAATAGAAGACAGTCTTCCAGGATTATTATTAGCAGGGTGGGTACTTGAGAAAAAAAGATCTTACCCGTAATAGCTAAGTGCATGATATTGTACGTCATCCCTAAAGTAATATGATTAAACTCCAGTGAGGTATCAGTTGTTCTTTTTGGAGTTTGGAAACAGTTGTAACTTTCCAGGCAACATTTCCACTGTGTATTGTTTAGCATGAATCTGCCAGAATTTTAAGCAGGCTTACCCTCACATTCTAATATTAAAATATTCTGTAGCACCTACTTCACCAAGAAATGCACTAAGGGTGTGGAAATGTTTCAGCTTGTCTGCTCTAGGGACAGAAGGCCAAATGATGTAGGAGGAAGAGAATTGCTGATACCAAAGACTAATGAAAAAAATATATATATCCAGATATCAACTTACTGTGTGACTTTGTAACAGCCATAGTGATGCAGAAAATGATGGTTGAAAAATAATAACTATTTGCTGCTAAGTCAGATGCATCCATTGCTCATATGTGCTGAAGTACCAGTACTGGAAGAAGGCAACAAGGATCAAAGCCTGGAGTAAAACTGTCCTTGAATTTGGAAGAAACTTAGTTCTTATTTTGATCTGAGTTTTCAACAAGCTTTTTTTTTTTTTTTTTTTTTTCCTTCCCTTTCCACTACTTATAAGGATAAATTATTCACCATTCTCAAACTTTAAGATTGGGTGGATTTCCATCATTGACATTTAGATCCACTACCCAATCACAATAGTAAATATTATCCTCAAAGCAGCACTGTCATTACTATGGCAATAAAAAACCTAAAGGAAAGGCAGCAAAGTATTAGACAGAGTTAGCATATTCTTTATTCTTGAGGAAAAAAATCAAGTAGATTTAATAAGTAACAGCCTTATCTCTGGTTATAGTGTTACTGTACCTCACTGAATCATTAATTGCATGGATTATTATTGTGTTGTTTGCTGTTGTTTTTTAAGGAAAGTGTATACCTTGTCTCTGCAGTGTGGCATCTCTGTGATATGCCAGCATGTTTGGCAACATGCAAGCAGTTTCTGACTCCTGAGAGCATGAGTCCAATGCAAATTGTAAACACCAGCCCCATCTCTATAATTCTCATAGACTACAGATAAAACAGAAGTGCAGTTTGCTGTGCCTGCTGGGTAAATGCAGGGCAGTGAACCACAACATGTTTGCTGTCTGCTCCAACTGGGAAGAGGTAAGAATGACAAATTATGTGCTTTGTATCCTGAGTCTCTGAGAGGCTATCCAATCTCTTACAGTCTCTAAACAAGCAGTAAATGTGATTTCTCAACAAATTAACAACTGTTTGATCTAATGAAAAAGATCTTAAATGAAAGCATTCATTGTAAAGGTTAAAATTATGCTTGATGTAGGTTAGTGACTTCAGAAAATTCAGTTGACTCTCTTTCACAAAATATCTTGCAACTGAATTTCCAAGACTGTATTCTTATTGAATCCCTTGACATTTGGAATGGCATGCTTTGACTGTCCAGTTCCTGATTTTCCTGTGGAACACAAATGATACAGCAGTCTGTCTGAAATCACTTGAAGTCATTCTTGAGGAAAAAACCTGGTGTTGTAATCAGATCTTTTTTTTTCTAACCAGAAGAAAAGGAAGTACCCAGAATGAAATTACTACCAACTTAGGCTTTAGAGTCTCAGATTCTGAGTGTTCTTGAAGTCATAAAGGAACAGAAAAAAAATTAAAGTGAATCAGAAATCATAATGTTATATGTATTTTAAAGGTTATACAAATCAGATTTAAGCTGCCTCAAATGTTAGTGTTAACTTAGCTGGAAAGGCATAGGTGGTTAATGTCAATATAATACCAAAATTATAAATGAACACTTGGAAAATGCATTGTTTCAAAAAAAAAAAAAAAAAAAATTTTGGATTTTTTCCAAACACTGTTTAGTGCTAACTGAATCTCCAGTGTGTGCCTTCTCTACGTGCAGAGAATGATTTTAGCATCCTCGTTGTGAAACAGCCACAGGAATGTGCAATATTCTCCCTCCTTCCTTTTGTCTTGTCTTAAAGTTCTGCAGCCATGTTGTGTGTCCCATGTTTATACCATCTTCCACAGCTATGAACATATTCAGCTTCTTGTACTTGACATCTCCCCACTATCAGTGCTGTGCACTGGGCTAATGTATGCATGCCATTCTGCATCACTGAAGACTGTATATGAATAAAGACTCAGCTGACATTGCTGGAGGAGATAATGAGCATCAGAGCTCTCTGAGGGTACTAATAGGCCTTCAGAGCCCCTAACCAGCCTCACATGGGATACATGTACACAATATGTCTCTGCATATATCCCTGCCCGTGGGCCTGGGTCTCACATAAATTCAGGGGTGAGGAGGCTTCACTACTGACCTGGATTACACTGCCCCTGTTTCTAGCTTTGTCTCAGCTCCTGCTTCTTTTGTTTTGCGTGGAAAGTTAGTAGACCAGCAATTAGCTGGAAATCAGGACTTGATTACTTTGTCATGGTACAACTAGTGAAATGCTGAAGGGTAAAATTGTCCTAATAAATCAGGTTCCTATCACTGACTAATGGGATCTCAACGCCTAAAAATGTATCCTGCAAGAGCTTAAGTATTATTGTGTCAGTAAAATATAAATTCCTAAGTACCTAAGTCACTGCAAGAGAACCCACTTGTACTCCTCCTCATTTGGGTAGTAGTGATTTTTTTTCATGTGAATTCATATGGAGTGCTAGCATTAAGGAATGATCTAGAAGCTTTAGTTCCTATGTTTCTCTTGCCTGATGGTCTGTACCAAAGTGATTAAATTTGCCTGGCATGGTTTGCCCTTGAATGAACCAAGCTTTGTATAGGAAATAGGTAGATTTTTTGAAAGCTCTCTCTGCTTTCTTCCTTTTAAAGTCCAGTTTTGGAGTATTTAAAGACATTAAAATAAACACAACTGGATCTGCTTACCCACTTTTTCACATAACAAATGAGTTTTTATTTTAACCTTAATTGAATGCTGTATATTTTTATACGAGAACCAGTTATATTGTACCTCAGCATTATACCTCTGCTATAAAACCCACAGGCTAGTAAAATCAGATGCTGTTACTTTTTGTCTTGCAAATTTTTTTATCAGGTTCAACAACCTCATTGGATGAATATTAACCACAGGAATGGCCTAAGCAAGAAACATGTTGAATTGCCAAGTGTATTATGTCTAGTTTAAAAAAAAAACAAAACAAAACAAAACAAAAAAACCATCAAAATCTGTTGTAAGGGGTCACAGTAGATCATTTTTTTCCTTGGACAGCTATTCCTTCTTCAAGAACAATCATAGTCAGATATTTGACTTGGAGGAGATTTAAAATTAGTGTTTGGATACAAAAGGCACAAGCGTGAGATGTGTGTGATGCAACAGGATCTTCCTCAAGTTGTACTGCTAACTGCTGAGTATCAGGTTTTAATGTCACACTTGCAAGCTGTTTTAGAGACTTAGTAATGAATACAGCAGTGTGCAATCAGTAACTCTCACTCGGTAGCCTACTGGATGATGAATACCCTGGAAATCTTTAGTGATTAAGGAAAAAGAACCCCTTTAGTGCAAAATGAAAATATATGTTTTGACATTATTAGGGCAGCCTCTGGAAACCTAACTTTGCAAAGACCCGTGGCCTTGTCTTAGTCTTCTGATCTCTCTTTTTTTAATTTCCTCTTTGTCTTAGTGTAACTCATTTCTCTCTTTCCTCCAGCTTTATCCTTGGCACTCACACTCCCAACTAGTTTTCACATAATTCTGTTTTGCTTGCCACTCAATTTTCCTTTTTTTTATTTTTTCTGTTCTCATTTCTAAGTCTCTATTTCCACTCTTATTTTAGGTCTCAGCTATATTATTAGCCCAGTGCTGCCTATTCAGATTTGCATGAAAGACAAAAGGATTTGAATGGAAGTGAGTGGTCTTTCACTCATGGCAACAGTAAGTATAGTTACTTGGCACTTAGGCCATTTTAATAATGGTATTTTTTTCCATGGAGTATTAGGGCTTTCATGCTGGAGTGTTAATTCTAAATCTTCTCCAAGTCAAACATCAGGCCAAGATTGCAACTACTCTGTCCTGCCTGGGAAGAGAGGCAAAGTTCCCTCCCTCTGCACAGTGCAATTACTAGCATGAGTAGCTTAAGGCTGTGTGATATACTACAGTGGCTGTCTTTTAAGACTGCTCTGGAAAGTTAGCCAAGATTGTCACACTGGAACAGTAGAATAAGCAGTGAATTGGGAAGGGGCTGTGCAGTGACTTGTGCTCTGGGAAGTGCTCTAGGCAGATTGTCTCCCACCTCTCCAGAAAGGACTATAGAATCATAGAATGGTTTGAGTTGGAAGGGACCTTCAAAGGCCACCTGGTCCAACTCCCCTGCACTGAACAGGGACACCTACATTAGATCAGGTGCTCACGTGCTTCCAGTGGTCAGGCACTGGAATGGACTGCCCAGGGAGGTGGTGAAGTCACCGAGCCTGGGGGTGTTCAAGGAAAGGCTGGATGTTGTGTTGAGGGACATGGTTTAGTGGGAGCTACTGGGAATAGGTGAACGGTTGGACTGGATGATCTTGAAGGTCTTTTCCAACCTTGGTGATTCTATGATTCTATGATTCTAATGTTGAATTTAAATTTTTGTTCTTATGCATTCAATAATATGAAGTAAAATATCCAAAAAACAATCTGTCATCACCGGTCTTACTAGCTAGCAAGGTCAGAGGAGTTTTGCTAAAACAGTGCTTTCTAGAATGTTCTACATAGAAAGTGTGTAAGGACTTCTGTCTTACATGGCGTACAAAAGCAGTCTTATAAAAAGAGGGGAAGTCTTTTCAACTATTTTGCTTTTTTTTTTTTTTTTTTTTTTTTTTTAAGCAGCAGCTGATCCATCACAAGTCTGGCTCATTTGTCACCCCTAGATACAGTTTCTAGCTACATTATTTCTTTTAATAATGCTGTCTGGGCTTTGTGGTTAACTTTTAAAAGGAAGCAGTCTGTTATCTACGTGGTCACTGAATCACTGATGTTCAAGACATTGGGAAATAGATTCTATCTCATCACTTGTGCTTGATGACTCAGTGGCAGCTGCCAATAGAAAAAGTACTGTTTCCCCATCAGGACATCCCCTTAGTGGAATGCTTGAAAGTGTGAGATGCTTCACAAGGAACCATCGGAGTCTGAACTGACCTTCCTGCAGATCATTCAGTCTGTTCATCCTGGGGACTATGTTGCTTGAGTGGAGAGGCATAAAGAATGTTATTTACTGCAATATATAAGCAATTATGATGTAGAGCTTATCCAAAATTTAGCATAATATTGATTTAAATAATAGAAACAAGGCCATTGTGTCTAGGATGCTTACTTCTGCCATGAGAATTTTCTTAGGAAGAAAGTGAAATATCATTAACTGAACTATCAAACTGCACAGTTTCTATCATGGTGTTCATCATTTTCTCAGTTTTAAGAAAATCACTTTTGCAAAGTTATTAATGCTGAGAGAAGATTTATTTATTTATTTATTTAGCTATATCTTGGCTAAAGAACAGATGAAAGTTGCTCACATCATTCTTGTCTTCCTTTCTAAGGATACCTTTTTTCCCCAGAAATGTGTTAGCAGTGATTTAATATTTAGTACTGTGAAAAAATATTGGAAAAAATATTTTTAGTAGTATGAGCACTGTACAGTTCTTACTGTTTTTATAGCCAGGTTCACTTGTCAGGTGGATATTTTCTCGATAAGTATGTCTGAGTTTTATTTTTATTTTTGTTTTTTCAACCTTAATGTTAGACACAGTTATCCTACATCATTTTCAGGTCCTTCCCTATCTGGTTAAACATGATGTGGGTCTGTTGTTATTACTATAAATTCTATCCAGTATCTTCTCTTATGACGCTTATCGGGTCTGTTTCCAGAACTGCAAAGCTGTTGCTCCTTTCAGGTTCAAAGAGCTCTTTTCCTAATTCTGGTCCACAAGAAAAAGTTGGCAGCCTTACATAGTGGTGTACAACTCATTCATGGTCTAAGGAAAAGCCTGATGCAAAATCTGCCTCTGTTCTGTGACAGCTCTGCAGGCTGATCAGGAACTGTGGATGGTTCTTATCCGCATGGGGCTAAACCAATATGTTGTCCGGGTTCTCCTGTGGCTCTCAGCCTTTGAGCATAAAACTAATTTATGTAATCTTTGCAGTGTTTTCAGAATGCAAAAGTGTTCAGGCACAGAGAATTTAAGTTCAGTGGGGCAGGAGCTCTTGTCTCTTATTTACAGTCAAACAGTTTAACCTGGAAGATAACGATTCACCTCTACATCCTGTTTTCAGTAGTGTTGTATGATTGATGAGCTTACAGTAAAACAGGAATAAGACACATGAGAAATATATTCAAAGTCATACACAGAGGTGGGGAGAGGGTGGGAATTTTCCAGTGATTACACCCTGGCCCATGAGACTTAATTATCCAAAACAGTCTGATAAGTAATGTAATTTGTTTGCATAGCTAACTCCCCTGATTAGTTCTGGGGAGGTACGTGGCTTTCTTTCCACTTTGGGGAGTTTCTCTAATAATTTTCTTCCAAAGGTGAATAACGTCATACTTCCCTAAATGCAGCTGGTCTGAGAATCAAATTCTGTATTCAAGAAGTGAACTTTCAATCTCAAATGGCTTGATAGATGCTTCTGCCACAGGAGTTTCTTTCTCCTTTCCAGTGCATGTCTTCTGCGTGTTGCTTAGCTTGCTCTTCAGCTTAGGTCATAGTGTCCTTAAAGTACAGCTTTTTCAAAGTAAACCCATTCAGACGTAACTCATTCCATACTTTATCTGGGTAAATCTCTAGTTTGTAGGAGAGGACAGAAATATCACAACCCTTAATTTAAAGCAAGAAAACTCATTTCAGCATTGTGTCCATTTTGTCTGGAAATTATTTGGATTGCGATTTAATTTTTTCGTTGTTCTTTTTTATCGTTCCATCAAACTGTAGTGTTCATGGATAGTGGTGTAGGCTGTCAACTGTTCTGTATACAAGACTTTATCACCAATTGACAACTGCCAAGTCTACGTGTTGCTTAATGTGATCTCTCTTTTGTAAGACAGTTTTAAGGACTTTTTTGTTTTGTTCTCCCAGACATATGTTTCGAAGATCTCAATGGAAGAATTCTGTTTTTGAAAGTAAATGATTCAGTCTTGAATGACAGGAAACTTGGGTAGGAGGGGAAACTGAGTGATAGCATTTTGTTTTGCCAAAATCTAAGAATGAACATGAATGGCTCCTCCTTATGTATGTATCACATCTCCTTGCAGAAAGTAACTACTTTGAAATGCTGACTATTGCAACACCCTATTTTAAAGATTTTGAGAGTCTGTGATTTCTAACAAGACAATCCCATTCACTTTTCTTTCAGAAGGAAGAAACTGAGAGACTTTGGTGCATGCTTTTGATGGACCATCTCCCATATATCTGGTACCAGTGCCAGTATTTATGCTTATAATTAATTCCCTGGGATTTCTGAGTCATTTAGACTGTCAGTTACTGAAAATCCTGGATGTTAATGATGGAATTCTCCAATGAAAAAGGGAACCTGTGGATAGTAAGCATCTTGCAGTGCATGGAGAGTTGGACTAGAAGCCAAACTGGTCATTCAAGGCAGACTGATGGAGGCCAGTAGAACAGCAATTCTGAAATCTGACCTTTATCTTTGCGTTAGAATTCCACTTTAGTCATGACTTGAGGGATAATAAAACTGGAGGTGTTTTTTTTTTTTTTTTTTTGGTATTCTTATCTGTGGTGGAGTATTTACCATGCATTTTTATGAAGGGAAATCTTAAGCCTAGTCTTGCTTAAGAAGTAGAAGATGTAAGTTCACTTCTGTATTCTGCGTTGGATTCACATGTCTATGAAAACAACAACAACAACACACAGGTAACCCAGGGGGTAAAAATCACCTAATTATCTTTACCTATACTTATAGAAGTGAGCCACAATGGAGCAGGCATTACAACATTCGAAGTCAAATACAGCCCACCAGGAGGTTGGTTGTCCTGCAGGAGTAGTTCTCAAGAGCATGTCTACACTTAATCAATTATTACTTGCCAAAAACAAAGTTCTATTTACTGTTATTGTTAGGTAAACAGTAATCAATATTTCCCATCAATGATGAGAAATCTGACCATACTTTTTAGCTCTTCTGATCTCAGTGAATTTTGCATTTGGACTTTCTGTGTATGTCCAGGAGCAGAAATCAAAGTCATTTTAATGCCAAAACCACCGCTATACAGGGCATCAAAATATTGAGATAAGATTGTTGAAGATCACTGCTTTGGGGTGGAACCCCTGGAATCCTCTCTGGTTTGCACTTGAGATATGTCTGAATCTCTTTTTGAATCTAATTCATTGTATGTATCCATTTGTTGTTTTTGTTGCTTCATAGGATATCAGTAAACTGTCTGAGACTTGGAGAAAAGAAGGACCAACTGTTTGTTAGTGGAAGTGATATGCCCTGCAAATAAAAGGTAATAGATATCTCTTCCTTTCAGGCATAGTGCCTGGTGGGAGAAGGTGAAAGTGCTGCCTTCTGGATGATTAATGCCACTCTATGAAGGCATTCCCTTTTTCAGTGTGGCATTAGATAAATGATACTGTGGCTCTTCTGTCTGTTATCTGTGTGAAATAGTCGTGGCCAGAGATATGATATGTGCCAGCAAAGGAATTTATCATATGCTGTGTGATGGTTCACAACAGGTGAATCCAAAGGAAGTCTTGAATTGCATAGAGCTGGGCTGAGACAGTAACTGCTTGTATGTGTGAGTTACAAGAGTGTGATTTATTCCCTGGTCACAGTTTTCCATGATTATACCTCAAAGCCACAATACGTGGAAACGTTGTCCTGCTATAGCAACATGACTCATTTGTTCTTTTAAAGACAACTCAATTACATCAGAGGGATCATTTTTGGAAATCTGATCATTTTCACTGAGTCAGTTAACTGCCTTTTGCACATGTGCCTGATAATTTTCTGAGTAAGCTTAAAGAATGCGAGGCTGAAGACTGTTGGTGGGGTCTGCCTGTCAGGAGGTGGAGAATACCCCCAGATGAATACGTGGCCTGTGTGTCATACAGTATTATTCATATGCATGCTATCTGAGCAGGGCTGCAATATGGCATACTAGTAATTAACTTTTTTCTCACAGTATAGTAAGTTGAAGAATGTGCTCTAAGGAAAAGATAATTCCGCTTTCTCAGAGTGCTTTCCCAGTTGCTTAGTTTGCAGTAACAACCATGGAATCAATACAGATAACTTCATAAAGTCCGAACAATTATCTGGGATATATAGACTGTATGAAAAAGCAACCAATTTTCTTTTAATTACAAACAATAAATCATAGGCTGTAAGATTTTAGAGGAATTTAAATGTAGAGGTAAAAATTGTCTTTAAAAAAATGACATGATATCATGTTGTCTATTTCAAAAGTACTTTTGTTTAGACTTAAATGGTACAAGATATTTTCAGTGAATTTCTGAATGCTTAAAGAGAGTATTTGTTTTTTTGTGACCAGAAGAGATCGGGAGCACCTCTTTGTTCTATTTATGTATAGTTTTATAGGAAACATTTAAAATAGAAAAATATTTCTGTGTTAGAGAGTGTATTCATGTGTGCTACTGAAGAGAAGACTTTGGATTTCTTCTCTATGAAATGTTGGGTCTGAGGAGGTCACTTGATACAAACTGGAAGGAAAAAAAAAGCCCTGGGAGTAAGTTAAACAAAGTCCTGCCCGCATGCTGTCCTGTGATTTGACTGTCAGTGAATGATATATCCCCTGTCACCTGAAAACATGAAAAACAGGACCAAACAGAAGTAGGTTTGCCAAAATTAAAGCTCTTAGTAAAGATCTGTTCACTGTTTCACAGTGTTTCACAGGATGTTTAAAACATTCTGTTTTACTTTTTATTTATTATATATATATAAAATATATTTAATCTGTTTTGCCAAAAAACAAACAACAAAAAAAAGCCCTCCATTTACTATGGTCACTGTGTGCTTTAGGGGAACTTGTAAGAGTCTCTTGGTGTGTCCAACAGACAGTTCTTGTTCTAGCTGTCTGCTTTTGGTAAATCTCAGACTAAGGAATTGTGAAATGGCTCTTGAAATTGAAGCTAGTGAGAGTTACTGGATGGGAACTAACAGGAAGGATTTCCCAGATTTCTCAGGCTTGGGGCTTTCTGATTTAGAAACACTGAATTATTTCACTTAAGTTGCCAAAAGTATCTCCACTGTTTCTGGAATACCAAATTACACAATATCAGTGCTGTTACTGCGTGCAGCCTGCTCTGCTGCAGCCTGGCTAACATTCTTGGGGCATGAGTGGATGGCTACCAAGCAGAAGGCATGCTCAGCATCACAGCGGGCAGAGGCAGCTGATTTAACAGCATCTCAGTTATTAAATCTACTCTTACAGGGTCACCAAAACCAACCTGTAGGAAATAACAAGTCTCAGCTCGCTACGTGCAAAGGCAGCTCTTGCCTACTGCACCCAACAGGAACATTTGGGGCTTTGGATTAATTATAAAGCACTGTTATTAAACTTCTAATGAAATGATTCAGGAGAGATTGACATAGGAACTGTTGGGTTTTAAAGCTCTTATTCTATTTCAGAACACAGTCAACATCTTTATTAACACAGTCCTGTGTTTGCTCTCAGGCAAAATGAGATGAACTGAGCACCTGTGCAAACCAGAGCAGTGATTGCAACAGCGCGCAGTTATACGATGCGTACCTGGCACTGTACTGCATGGATGTCAGGCTTAAAATACCAACACCGAGGTCCTAATTAAAACATCCATGTTGTTTGGCAACCGGTAGCTTTCGAAATCAAGGATTCACAGGATCAGGCTTTTTTCTCAGATCTCGTCTTCTCTGCATTCCAAGTGTACATCCAAGGCATGTGTGCTATTTGATTTCTGAATGTATTCACTTTTTTTAAAGTACGTATTATGCCTAGTATCTCCAGAGGAGTTTATATTCAAATCATGATCAGAAATCCTGTTTTTCTAGGAACTGATTGATTTCTTTTGGATGAGATTTGGACATTGATTGAAAGTGCAGAAGAAGAGTAACATCACCTTGGGTTTACTTCTGAGGAATGCACTAAATAGATACTCCACGCTTTAACCCCAATGACTCCAACCAAAAGTTGATGTACAGATCTACGAAGAACAGCCTGGAAAAGAGTAGCACAGGGGAACACAGGTACCAAAACATCTGTGCATGTATCTGTTTGAGGCTGGTTGTGTATTTCCATAAAGCAAAATTTACTTTAAAATATTCTGCAGCAGGGAAGAAACCATTGAGGATCTTTATCACTTAAGGACATCATCATTTCTTTTTCCTATATCCTTTCTCTGTTTTTACCCTCAATATTTGTTTTGCAATCATTTTTTTCTTCTCTTCCTCTTCTCTAGGAAAATTATTACAGAAATAACCAGAAACGAGCAATAATTGTATTAGCACATTACAAAATAAGGCACTCTTAAAACCAGAAATACAACAAAGAACCTGTTCATGGCTAATTTCCTGGGTAGGAGAGAGAGCTCAGGGTGTGACTGGAAAGAGAGATTTATGCCATAGAAACATACTCATCCCCACCCACAAATAAGGGTCTGTTACCTAATGAGCAGAGAGGTTCTGCAGGGACCTCATGTCATTCTCTGCACTCGGTTCTCAGAGAATTCGTCTGGGTCTTTTTGGCCCTCCTGGCCAGGCAGCTGGCTTTAGTTAGAATGAAACCAACTGCATGAGAGAGCTGATGACTACCTTGCTGTAACTATGCTTATGAATGTTCCTTTGCATCTAAGAGCATAACCCACAGGTCTGGTGAGATTCCAAGTAACAGCGTTCTTCTACCTTACATTCTCACATGTATTCATCTGGAATAAACAATTGTCAAAACAATATGCTTTCAATTGGTTGCTGTATTGCAGTGACAGACATTAATCCTTAAATGTAGTCTGTACTTAGTCAATTGATGGTGATGGACTGCTAAATAAATAGCAATTTTTGTCCCTTGCAAATAGTTTTTAGATATTGCCATGATGGACAAAAAACAAAACAAAAAACAAAACTGCTGGACAGAGGAATTGGTCTGTTTTGCATTTTGCCTTGGGAGGTTTAAAGTTGAGATGGGAACTTCAGTAGTGATATGTAAGTAGTGATATGAAAGCCAAACATCATAAGGTAATGTTTCATGCCAGTCAAAAGGAAACAGCAAAATCATGAGAAACATTATCAGATGTTTTATAACAAAATTAAACTTTCTGTTCCTTAAGAAGCAAAATTTATGGTGCTTGGAACACAGTGATCAGAAAATGAAAAAGAAAATATAGCTACAGTGGAAACTGAATAGTAACTTATTCAATTGATATTCACTTTTCTATGCTAATTAAGTTTCGTGTGAATAATGCTAGATTGGCAGCTTGAAATATGAAGGCCTTTAATTAAGAAAAATAAAATCTCACTCACTTGGAGAGTATGTTAGAAATGGCATTAGATGAACTTCCTTGGGTTGTTTGAGCAGGATAGATAAATGGTTTGTTTCCTGGTATTTGGGAGACCTTTGATGGCCAGGTTTTCCTTTGTCTCCTATTAGTGTATCACATTTTGCTAACTCAAGATATTGCACAGGATGGTTCTCTACTCCACTATTATAGCTCCTTGATTATTTGAAAACTTCTTTATATGCCCTTCGTGATTTTACTTGAATGCATGTATATGTTTGAATCATTTCATGTCTGAATTAACTTCATTAGTGTAACTATTTTGTGGGGATTATTAGCCGCATGTCACGTGACTGCTTTGCCTTCATATGTAGCGGCTGTCAGCCAAGGGGCAAAACATGTAAAACACTTACAGAAGCTAAGATTTTCACATCTTGGTGTAATTTCCCATTCTCAGTTCAAGAGATGCTGGCTGCAATCAAATGTGCATTGCAGTGACTAATGGCTGAATCTGCACTCAGATGCAGTTGTGTTATTGTCTGCAGAGCCTGCCCTAGCTGATCTCTCTCTTTTTCTCTTAGCTCATGTGATCTGCTGTTTCAGTCTCCTTGTCATTCCCTGAGATTAAGCTTCCCATTAATTGTATCAAGGCATTCCCCATTTGTGATGAGAAACTGGAACTGAAAAATGTCCTCAGTGTGACAGGAGTGGGAATTCTCTGAGTGATTTCCAGGGATTTCAGAAAACCATTTAAAGGAATTCCTGATAAGAATGTCATTGCAGTAATATAGGAGGAATGTTTTTACTGAGTTTAGATTTTAAAAAGCCCAGAAATTGTCTAAAGAAAAAAAAAAAGTTGTTGCTAAGATATTAAAGTTGCATTTTCATGTCAATGTTATCTTCTGCTGCATCCAAAAGTAGTGCCCCAGAGTGAACTTAGTCTTTAGAGGAGAAAATCACAGCAGAATTTGTTCTGCTTACTTGGAGACAGCTGGGCACAGGCAGAACTTGTTGGTGTCTACTCTTTGAGAGGAGGCTGTACTATATGTGAGAGAGGGATAACAAAAGGTTTGTTGCTGATGAAACACTAAAATGCTCCAAAGAATGAAAGTGTCCATTCACTGTGAGGTTGCCAGCACTGAGACTGTGGAAAATGCAGCCGGTATCGCTGCTATAGGTTGTTCTGCTCAAATGTGAACTTAGTAAATAACCTGGAAGCTGTAAGGGAGAATGATTTTTGTTTTCTCACCTTAGGTCATCTGTGAGTATTCCCAACTCTTAACCCACAGTGCGCTCTTTCGCTACCTGTTCCTAATTTGTTGGCTTCCTCCCAAAGCTGTTTTTTTATGCTTAGCAATAGATATTCCTGAACACCTCAGTAAGTATAATAAGAAATAATTAGATCAAGCCATTTAAAATTAATTGGGAAAGGAGATATAATTATATAGGCGTGCAGTTTGATTACAGCGGTCACAATGCTTTCTTCACGCTTTCTTCACAATCACATGCTGCTTCTTCTCTTCATCTTCCCAAAACCCCAGACTCACGCAGTGCTTGACATTGACAGTGCTCGCTTAATGAGAGTCTTTTGGTATTTTGTTTATGCCACGTTAGTCTATGTGTGGCACTCAGGGTCTCTCTCTGATGAACAGAAATCCCTCATGCTTCTCTGTGATTTGTGCCAGAATGTTTCAAAAGTGATAATTTGTCTTTACAATGCTCCCCAAGACAAACCACAGTACCTCCAGGGGAGATAGGTGGGGCTTATGAGGAAAAGAAACAACTTTGTGAGCTTGAGACAGTACAGTTCTATTCGTTAACATCATGTGCAGTTCTGACAAAAATGGGACATGCAGGAAATCATGTTGTAGAATATGTAGGAGTAAGGAGAACTTCATGCACTCAAAGAGCAGCTCTCTCTGCAGTTGCAGCTGTGAACCAATGAGATTTTTGTAACTGGAGCTGAAGGTTCAGTTTAGAAATCCAGAAGCTAACGTACAGCCTTTAATTATTATTATTCTTTTAATTGCTTTAAGTTCTCCAGATCCAGATAGAAAATATGCGGCAGAGACAGGATTCATTTTCACTTAGCCCATGGGTGTCCAACCTTTTGTCTTGCCTGGGCCACACTGAGAGAGGAGAAATAGTTTTGGACTGCATATATATAGGTCACTCTGAAAGTAATGCTTCCTATTTATTTCCATGGAAATTACAGATACAGTAAGCACTGTAACACTGCTTAATAGAGCAAATTCTCAGCTACATAACACTTATTTTTCAACACAGTCACCATTAGATCTGCATTTTTATCAGTGATGCATGAGAGCCTCCATGCCATGCTTGTGACAACCTGCACCAGTGGAGGTGACCCACTGTCACCCACTGCACCATCCACCACCCGCTGTGTCAGTGGGTACAATTTTTTCTGCGTGGAGGAACTCAATAGCACACCTTTGCTTCTTATGCACTTCCATGTCAGATGGCTTTCTGTCAGGCTGCCCCCCCTGCTGCCATTGGTCGTACAGCAACAGAGTGACACAGAACATTGGCAGGAAGGTTCAGCATCAACCACCATACCAGCACTATCCACCTCTGGCATTGTGGGCAACATCATAAGATAGGAAATGTTAATTTTGGAGCTGCCCTCATAACATACGTAATATAGTTAATGTATATAAGCAACAAAAAATAATTTTAAAATATTTTTTATTAAAACACTGAAAAGGAGAGCAATAAAACTAATGTGATATGTGACCTTGTTTTTGTGAAACTAATTCATCAATCCGTGGTTTGATGCTGAATAATGCATGGTGAAGGAGGAAATTATATGGCTGTGAAATTGTGAGGGCGGCTCCTTATGCATACAACAGAACAGAGTTATGATTATACATCTGTGCATCCTGATATTTCCTAATTTTGGAACCTGCAACCTGAAAAACAAGAGGTGTTCTATGCAACCCTGCTGGGTTTTCAAAACCAAGATTAAAGCCTCCAAAAATGCTGCCTCTTAGAAAAATATCTTTGTTATTGTCACAGTTTTTGTCTCAGTTAACAGTGAAAGTTATCTGTGGTGCACTGATGCTGATGTCCAGACCATCACTAAGGGAAAAGGGAAAGAAAGACAGATGATTGAGGTTTTAGCACAGTGCAGCCACATTTACAGAATGCATTTACTGTGTGTTCAGTGTGGAAGTCCTCCTGGCAGGAGGAAAAATATGTCTTGAAAAAAGTTGTGTGAGTGTAGACATGGCTGCCGTTTATATTTCTTACAACACAAAGCTGAACCTTTCTATTGCTTCTGTTACACACACTTTCCCTTTTGCTTTCTGGGCTGTTCCCATACTGAATCAACCTAGGTGGTCTTCTCTTCCAGCCAGGTCTTTTCATAGGATCCTTTTTGCAGTCCACTGATATATGGATCAGCTCTTCTCCTTTCCTCGACTCTGATAGTTTCTTTATTTTTCTGAGTTAGTGTGGCTACATCATATTTGGCAGTTTGAAGGAAAGTTGTGCTTATCTCCATGTTTGGGCATGCCCTGTGGAGGTGGAATATTTGATAATAGCAGCAAAGAGCCACTGGGTGTAGGTGAGACACAGTTATTACCCTTACAGTTTTAGGGGTGGAATATGGCATGGTCCTGATGCAGCAACCACTCCCATGTAGAAATGTAAAAACATATGTGGGTGTAAGGAGAGCTGAAAGAAAAGTGTCAGAAATATGGAGTTTTGAGTAAAACAAATCCTATTTTTGTGTTTTGAAGCGATCATACTATTCTGATTGAATTTTTCCCGAACTGTATTTACATTAAAAAATACCCAGAAAAAAATAAGTCCAAAATTTAGCAGACCTTTAAAATAAGTGTTGTTACATGGCTTTAATAGGTGGAACAATGATAGAGGCTACCAAATCACCAGTAAATAGAAATATAAAGAAATAGCTGCACAAGACTAACATGAAACCCAAGCAGCTATCTAGATGTAGACCTGTGTGCTGGATTTGTTCATTCGCTTTCCAGTCTCAGAGCTTTTAAACTTATTTATTTCAGGATTTTCTTTCCTCTGGAGAAGGGATTTCCTACACAACCAGTGTCTCCTTCCTTTCTTCCCCTCTCCCTGCATATAATAAAATATTTTTCTCAGTCTACAGTACTGACACATAATTAAGCCGTCTGGCATTCTTTCAAGAAGATAGAGATGCAGGGAGGATATTTGAGCTATTAGCTAAGCCTCGTATATAATTTTTTCTTTTTTAATTACGGTTTGGCACTTTCAGTGCTTTTTATTCTTTTATTCTTCTTAAAATACAACCTAAAAAATTCTTCATGAAAAAATGAGTTAGATTGAATGGAGGAAGAAAAATGAAATATTATTGTAGAGCTCTGGAACACTCAGGCAGAGGAACTAAGCCAGATTTCACTCCGGTAGGTTTGGTTTCAAAATGGCTGGCAAAGGAAAAAAAAAAAAAAAAAAAAAAAATTTGGAACTTCTCCACATTGCTCAGGATTTCTATGATCATCCCAAACCTCCTCTGAATTGCCTGAAGTAATTTCAAGGGGGAGCTGTATGCTCTCAAAGAGGAGTTGATAGAGAGTAGTACTGTTGCTCTGGTACCTATTGTTCAGTTATTTGTACATACACGTACTTCCCAAAGGGAAATCACTGCGTAGTTTTTATTTTACCTTTTCTTCCCTTTCATTTCTCTCCTCTTCTTCTCATACATTCCTCAAAATATTCCTTTAAAATTTTATTTCTCTCTCTTCCACAACTGTTCCTCTCTACAACTCATTTTTATTGCTCACACTGAACCATAAGCTAGGATGATAAGTTTCTATGCCATTTATTATTTGCTAGTGAGAAGACTATCTCTTTGTTTAAAAGAAAAAAAAATAAAGAAAAAAAGGTACAAGTCTCTACCCTGTGAAGTTCCCATGGAGAGCTCTTGAAGGGTTTAAATTCTCTTCCATCACATTCACAAGGAGGCACGTTCCAAATCCACTTTCATGTTCATGAGGGAGAAATTGGACTTATTTATAGGAAAAGAATTAAAAATGCTACATTTGTATTTACACAGCTGATGACTACCTGCTCCATGGTAATTGTTAGGATCTACCTTTCCAGGTCTGGGTGTACAGTAATAAAACTGCAAGGAAATTCATTATGTCAAAGGCTATGTGAGAAAAAGACAAAGACCCTTTCTAAAATTCTCCTTTCTCCAACATCCTTGCAAAGAAAAATTAATTGCAAGGAAACTTAGAATGTTTCCTCTGTAAATCGACACTGCCAATGGAGTTTAATGCAGCCTCACAGACCCTCTTTTCCTAATCCCAATGGCCTTTGTCAAGTGCTGCTGAAGTCAGTTTTCTTGCAGTGTTGGTGATATGCTTTTCATTAAGCTACTTAGCATTTGAACCTTCATGAAAATAATTATTAGACTTTCATTTAAGAATCTTAGGGCCCAAATTTATTTCTTCTACATGCATGTCTTTGCAATCATATTATATCTGAGTTTTGAAGGGCAAATTTAGAACCCTTGGATAATTACACAGTAACAAGCTGTTCAAGATTCACTATACTTTCACAGTTCCTGCTGATACCAGATTCCTTCTGCTACATTTTTCCAGCCATGTAGAAGTGTTGGGGACAAAAAAAAATATGAAAAACTGTATGAATCTATAATAATATTAGATGTTCTTTTCATTCAAACAAAATATTGTATTGTTTTCACAGCATTCTTTTGTGGTTAACAATATTTGTTTTCCTGCTCATGGTAATGCAAGTTTGTGATGTGCTGCACAGAGACTTCAGGAAAAGATGTTTTCTTATCCCAGAAATCTGTACCAGGCATGTATGAGGCATGATAAGTGGGCAGAAACAATCAAGTAGTGGTGGTTCAGTTAGCTGTCAGCATGAAGAGTTGTATAGTTCTATAACTTCATTCAGTAATCATTATGTAAATCATAGCTATGGCAGCATAAAGGACTCTCTTTGGTATAGTTGTTTGATAAGGAAAGATTATTATTCTACATGAGTCACATAAAGAGCTATTGATCAATTGCAAAACTTCTAGAGCAAGGCATGGCATAAAATTGATTGCTGTATTGAAAATTTGACTTAGGAGGAAATTGTAAAAATGGTAACTCAGAGAGTCGTGTTAATAATCTACAAATGCTGAAGTGAATGCCAAAGGGGGAAGGGAGTTTACTGTGGTGCAAAGGAGGTGTAACAAGCACAAGAGAGATGAAAAATGGGGGAAGTATATCCATGATACTACAAAATGTTTTAAAGTAGGTGTAAAAAATGAGAACAGGCAAATGTCTGAAAATATATAGTATGTGAACGAGACCAAGAATTGAAACAGAATAATCTACATCCTGAGCTATGTAGCCTTTCCTCTTCCCTATTAGTTTATTTCCCATTTAGAAACCTCACTATTTGTGAAGCAGTTGTCTCACATTTCTGACTGTTATATTACTGACTGTGTAAAAAGGTAAAGGCTAATGGGTGACCTACTTTAAACATGTTCTATCTAATCAACTGGAGAAATCTCTGCAATCGTGATGAGACAGAAGAATTTTAAAATAAGGAGCAAGGGAAGAAGGAGGCGAAAGACCTGTATGTTTTCCAGGCATAGTTTTTTGCTCACCAAAAGGATGAAAAGTAAGATAAGTAAGAATACAAGAAAACCACAAAGTTGTCTCATCACTGTATAGCAGGATGGCAAGAAGAGTCATGAATGTGGACTAAAATAAGGAACAGTATAGGTACAGAAGGAACTGCACCTCATCTGAGAGACTGGGTGCGGTCAGTGAGAAATCAAATATTTATATAGTAATACTGCAGCCTGGCAACGCCACGGAGGAACTTGTGATGGTAGAGGAAATGAAACTAGACGGCATGGGAACAACAGAAACATGATGAATTAACACTCAGGACTGGACTGGAAGTACTGAGAGAGGTATGCTGTATGCAAAAAATGCTATTTATGCCCTTAACTGGTGGTGTTAAAGCAGATGAATAGTACAACGTTGTAAGGCTATGATGAGACGTAAACAAAACAATGGAAAAGAGGATGCATGGCAAAGGAGAAAAGGAAATCTAGTTAAGAACAGTCAAATTATAGTTGGACAATACTGAACCATATTGGTGTTTTCAGACTTCCAGCCTTTCTAGTATTTCGGGGAAGTGTATGACTTTTAGATTTTTGCTTTCTTGATAAATGTTATGTCACTTGCAATTATGAGTCTTAGACATTCTGAGAGTTTATAGTTAACACTGTATTTCATGGATTGTTCCCCAAATCAGGAAGTGATTATGTTGTTTATTTTCATTTGTGTAATTAAACTTTCTACAAAGATGATACAGGAGAGCTGGCCACAGAAAACAATCACACGTTGACTGATGGGGGCTTGATAAAGAAAAGCATATCTATAAGTCCTTCAGTTTCTACACGGAAAAAAACCCCACAGCCTTCTTGTATAAAGTAAAATTACTTGAGCAAGAAAGCTGAGAAGCTCGAGTGTAGGCAAGTCCCAAAGTTTAATTAGAATGTTGTGAAACTATAAAGAATTCCTGTTTCATGCAAGGGGATACTTATTCCAGGGCCTTTATTCCTAAATGGGTAATACTGCCTCCAGAATTATGTTACGGTAAATAATGTAGTGGGAATGGCCTGCTTACCAGGGGGAAAAATTTTCAGACTTACCTAGGTCCTTCAGCCATATAAACTGGAAAGGAACAAGGAAAGATGTTCAGTGCAGTGAGAACATACACGATCTAGAGTGAGTTTGTTTGTCATAATTCAAAATTTAAACCAGTGTAAGCCTCTTTCCCATATTTTTAAGACTTTTGTTATTTGAGTTTAAATGCATCACATACAGTGCTACATTAGAAATAGTGAATTAAGAAGGAAATGAGTGCAATTATAAAATAAAAATAGAATCGGTCAAAGAGAGAGGTAAAGCAGCAGCTTGGCAATGATGGGTTGGACTGACCATGGCAAGGTGATGTTACATTGTGATCGCATAATAGAACTAGATCATAGAACAATAAAATATCCTGAATTGGAAAAGATCCACGAGGATCACTGAGTCCAACTTCTGGCTCTAGTTCTCTTAATCTACAGTGCAGGAAAAAATGTGAAGTTACTGAGCTAAATTACAAGAAAAATATGCCTGTCACTAAAGCTGTACTTAATTTTATAGTACTTTAATATTAAAGTGCTTCCTGCAGCTGTAGATGTTGTTTTCCTCCTATAGGAAGTCACCATGCAATACCTAAGGCTAATTGCACAGATGGCCAACTTTTTCATGCCAAAATAGATGCTCTGATTGCCTGGAGTCTGCAGAAACAGTACACTAAACACGTCCTTCCACAGACTGTACTATCTATCACCTCTTTGATGTCCTTATCTTGCTTAGTGTAGGCATGTGCATTATCATTTGGAAATGGTTCCACAGTCTTACAGTCTGAGTTAGTGGCCTATCTGGGCTGGCTAAGTCTGCCTGGAATTTTGATGTGCCAATCGTGTATAGTAAGATGTATTGTTTTAAAAAATTACAATATTTACTCCGTTGCTCTGAGAAAGTATCTTCCCTTCATTACCATCTTCCAGTCCACTCAGGAAAAGCTTTTCAGAAGATTCCAGATTACAAGTTATATCATCAGAGAGGGGACGTGCATAATCAGCCATGGTTGAGTTTTGCAGTGGATGATGCTGAATATGAGACAGTATGTGAGTGGCATAAAAGATGAAAGTGGTAGAATGGCATTTCACTATCTAATCCCTTCAGTGCAGGAAAATATGCCCAATGTATGCAAAAGGAGATCATCTAAGATTTTTGAAGGAGGTTTGAAAAAAGCAGGAGAGATATCTAGGAAGGAATATAGAACACTGTACTCAGAGTCATCTGCTCTCATACTTTGCTGAAAGTACCCTGGTACAGAGTGAGATTGTTCCAAATCAGTGCTGATGTCTTCAATTCGATGTTTAAACTACATGTTAGCAAGAAAAGAGAGGAAGTAGCTCCACTGCCACAAGGCCTTGTACTTCTGCAAAACTGACAACACATTTTGCAAAGCATTTTGCAGTTTTGCTTTATGGTCATTACTTAAAGCTTACCACTTGAGACACACACAGAAAAAGAAAAAAAAAGCTCGCCACAAAACTTTTTTCTCAGTGAAAATGAGAAATCTGAGATTCCGTAGTTTTCCATGTAATGAATTTCATATAGAAGGAATGGGGTTACATTTACCTGAATGAAAAGAGAAAAGCTGTGTTGAAGATTCCGTCTTCTTTTCATGTAGCTAATGAACATTTTCTGGAAAGTGCTGAAGAGTGTTCAGAAAACACGAATATTTTAGAGGTCTTGTATGATAAATCTCAGGTATCACATTTCTTCATGTGGGAAACATTTTTATAGGAAGTATGCACATAATCTAGAACACTGTAGTTCTTGTCTGGAAGGAACATTTCCATGTCCACATGAAAGTCTACTAAGTACTTTTTTGCATGATGCTTTCCTTTGATAGATACAAATACGCCTGTGAAAGTATTTCTGGGGGACAGGTGATATACACTTGAAAGGAACAAGTAACAGTTCAGACAGTGACAAAAGTTATTGTTTCTGTGTTTTGGCTCCTTGGCCATCCTAGTTAGTTAGTAACCTAGCAGTAAGTCAGGCTGGTGATTCCACAGAGGTGTGGCAGCAGCAAGGAATGGAAAATGAAATACTTGCAGATGTGTGCATCTGACCCTCTCAGACCTTTCTAGTTGAACATTTGAAGCAGTTAAGAATTTTTTTCTATCAGTTAATTTTGTATTACTCTTCAGTAAAAAATTTCCGTTCCTCTTCTGGGGAAACCCTGCTCAATTCAGTTGCTTTTATTAGTTAAACAAGTTAGTTTCATCGAGAGCAGGCAGTTGAACCATACCGAGTGAAAGGAGAACAAAAAGAAATCAAGCGTTCTTGCGAACATGAGTTGCTACAATGGGAATTTCAATGGTTTTATATTTATAAATAGTGCATAAATTCTTTTCATGAATCTGCGTAGCAGGAGGATTTGATCATACTTACAGCTGCTGCAGTCAGACAAGACAATGTTTGTTGGTTTTGTTTTAAAAGCGTTTGATTTAGTTCTCTGTAGTCTGAGTAAAAGTTTTAAAAAGTGACCCTTAGTCACTTTCTTAGGCCTACGAGAAAATTTGATGCAACTTTTTATTAGACTTATTGATAGAATTTACATTTATTTCCGTTCTGGCATATTTACATCACACAAACCTGTTCCAAAATCCGGGTTTAAACTTGTTTTGGTTAAATGCTGTTTATCACTGATTGTCTGTAAACATTTGGACTGCTCCATGCACAGAGCCTGTTATTCTAATGATTTGACTAGAACAACCCGGCACAACCCACTCTTGGGCTCATCTCTGAGTTGATATCCTACAAGCCTTTGCACATTCAGTCCTTTATAGAAAGTTGTACATTCCATGCTTACCCCATGCTTACCATGTTACAGAATTAGTTATCACAATTTAGTCCTTAAAGTAGTCCTAAGCTCCAGTTTGGGATTGAGATGCAATACAAAGTTCTGTGCTCTGTTAGTGTAAGCAGCCAGAGAGACTGTAAAGTCCATCTTACACTAACACAATGCCTTGAGAGCCCAGTTCACAGAACTTTTGAGGCTGGAATGGACCTCTTGATGTCACCCAGTCTAGTTCTTCTGCTCAATTATGGTAACCCAGAATGGTGTGCAGCAGGATTTTGAAGATCTTTGGATCTTTCTGGCCTACTTTTGATTCTGAGACATTTTAACATCTGTAAAGGTTCCTCAAGTAACCATTCGTATTTCTTCACAAAAAAAAAAAAAAAAAAAAAAAAAAAAAAAAGATAACTAAAAGGTCAATTTTCTACCCACTTATATGTACTTTCTTAATGGAATGGTGTGTGTTTCTGCATGGATAGATATAGCAAAAAGGGATAATCACAGGATGTGATGTCTTAATAGTTGGGAATGGAACTGGTGAGGTGCAGCAAGGCGTATCATCACTCCTACTGCCTACTGAATAGAATTCTTTATGGGCATAAACATATTTGTCCTACTTTGAAGGGCATCCCAGAAGTGAGGGAACAAACGTGTGCAAGGTAAAGACAAGAATCTGTGGAAGAAACTGACAATGTAGACGTGCCCAGTGCAGTAGAAGAGACAATAAAACCTACAAGTTAGTGTTAGCTCCCACTAGTAGCCAGGCCAAGATCAGCCTGGAATATCTCAAGATTCAGCAATAAATTAGGGCCAGAAGTGAATGTTTTTCAGTTTCCAGACTTCCTAGTTGCTAAACAGAAGCTTTAAGACAACTTCAAGTCTTAATATATGGCTAGTTTACACTACTGTTTATTTTAAAGTGTTTTGTATGGAGACTTTGTATATTGGCATGCCTAGGCTGTTGCTTTTTGGTAGCTCTAGTAGTTTTTATAGAATCTTCTTGGAATACTGTTAGATACTACTGAATAATATTTTGAATATTATTAACTGGATTGTAAAGCATATCCGAATTTTGTACATTTTCTCACTAGTCATACAGACTCAGTAAACACTGATTACATGTTAACATTTCTCAACTTGGCTCAGTGGTTTCTGTGTAGAGTTTTGTAAAAAATGTAATAACTGTGGAATTTTTTTTTAATATTACTGGAGCAAAGAAGTTCTGATCTATTGTCCAAAATTTACAGTGTGTTCCTCTCTGGGACGATAATTCTTCAGGTTCTATAGCTCAGTATATTTTTAGACAAGCAGTTCATAGTTGCGAAAGTGGAAAAAACAATAGAATCTGGCTAATATTGGGCAATTTAAACACAAAGGCAAAGCAAATTGCGGTTACAGGAGGTAACATACGTTGTACCACAGAAATGAAAGTTCAGCAAAAAGTTTATTTT
The DNA here is from genome assembly GCF_019238085.1 of Lagopus leucura. Lineage (NCBI taxonomy): Eukaryota > Metazoa > Chordata > Aves > Galliformes > Phasianidae > Lagopus > Lagopus leucura. Next base: position 2,018,291 of record NW_024962250.1, read on the forward strand.
TCCTTTGTCAGCTCCTTAGTCATCTAATCCCATTTAATCAGACCTGACAGAGTCAGTGACACTTTTAACTGGTTATTTCTATCTAGGAATCACTTCAGCAGTAGTTTTCTGTTGAAGAAATATAACGTGTTTTCCCCGAACAAACAGTAAAATGTGATTAGAAGATACAGTGCTTTCAAGGTAGCATGTGGGAGGAAGGAGGCGTAGTGAAAGGCAGGTGTAGTACAAGTAGTATGGTCCCAGACCACTGAAGGTCAAAAACTTGTACTGCTTTCTTCTTTTGCACCTAATATAACAAACAGCTCTCTCATACATAAAATATTGGTGGTAGGTGGACAGTTGGACAGGATGATCTTGGAGGTCTTTTCCAACCTTGGTGGCTCTATGATTCTTTAGATTATTGTCTGCCGTTATTTAATACTTTGCTCTTTCCCCTCCCTCTGTTCCCCCCAGCCCACCCCCTCCAATGGGAAGGGACTTGTTTGTTCTCAGATTGGAAAGATTGCAGTTATGTATTTCTGACCACTACATATCTCCTGCATCTCTACATGGAAATCACAGAGAAAGTCATTGCCTCTCAGGTGTGTCAATATTGTTCTGTCTGTTGTAAGTATTTATAAGCTTCTGTTAAGTATTTGAATCAAACAAAAGTGTAAGTTCTAGGTGTGGTGGCAAAAGAGGGCTGACTGGAACTAAGTGCCAGATTTTCAAGATTATTGATCTTTTCATCTGTGAGATCTAAAATGCCTTTGGTCGCTGCAGCAAGGCAGACTCTTCACAGGAAACCTCATGGTTTTTTCTTTGTAGCTTTGGATTCCTATACAGTGGAAGCAAACTTTTCTTGCATAATTTAACTTACTTCTGCTTGGTTGTTTCCGTCCAGCTTTTCAAACCACAGAAATCTTCAGTTGAACAAATGGGAAGTCCAAAATCTGAGAGCTCTTTGTGCAAGATAAGAGAGTTCTTTGTGAGGTCATATTAAACATGACCACACAGTGTAAAACAAACCATCTGAATTACATCCTCAAATGCATAACATATTAAGTTTGACATTTCTTGCAAGAAATTTTCAGTGAATGAAACAATTAGAGAACAAATAAGAAAAGAGGAAGGAAAGGGAGGGGATCTGAAGCATAAAAGTCACTCAGAGAGGAAAAGTTTTAGTTAAATAATCTCTTGCAGTTGAATAGATGAATTATATGAACTAGGTAGTCTTGCTCGAATAGCTGGAAGGAAGAAATTGATCCATATTACTTTCCCACAGATATTAGATAAAGGCAATTTAATTGAGAAATTGCTGAAGGCCTGGAAGTGTAAAAGAGCCAAAAAGTGTTTTGAAATTGTTTTCAGTCTATTTCTATCTATTGTGATATTTCAATAAGATGCCAGTGTAGATTTCCCTATTCCTTTGCCATCCATTGGCTTTTAAAGTGAAGAATCTGCCACATCTTCCATAGATATGTGCTGGGTTTGCTGAGGCAGGTCACAGTCTGACCACCTGATCTCACATTAGAAGCTGGTTATAACTTTTGGCAATAGCAGGAACAGAATAAAAACATACGAAGTTGAGAACCTGTGGGAATCACTTCAGCAAATATTAGGAGCGTGAAGAGAATATGAAGAGATTGCACTCTTAAATGCAACACGTGCATGTTACTTGTATATTATGGGTATTCCAAATAAAATTGTACATGCTCTGTCCGTTTTGCACTGGGAAATTAAACAAAATTTTACTAATAGGGAGATAGGGAAAACTAACAGGAAAGTAGGAAGAATTAGCTAATGGAAACGTGTCTAGAGGAGTCTCTGTTTTCTTGCTCCACTTGCTTTTAAATGTCTTCCATTTACTCTCAATAAGAAAGTAAAAAAATGTTTATGTAAAACATGGTGCAGTGATTAAAACGACCAGACAGTTCAGTTATACACAGCAGTCTAGTGCACATCATTGGTCTGTGCCTTGTGTTTTAGTACAGCTGCATGTAATATTTTACAACTGTAAGCAAAGAACAGTCTTCTAGGCAGGAAACTGAATCCCACAAAGGACAAACGGCAATGTGCATTTCTTTTTTTATCATTGGTAACTAACTGGCAAGAAGATTCTGGTACGCATGTAGCTATATCTGTGCCTTAGATCAAACCTTTGTCTAAATTGTTTTCTCTGATTTTCTTTTTTTTTTTTTTAGGGTTTGGAATTTTTTTTTTTTTTCCATAGGAACTGCTAAACCAAAAATGTACACAGTAACATTTATGTTCTGTTTCTTCTTTCCAAACGTAATATTTTTTTCCTGTTTCGACCATTATATTTCAAGTCCATTCAGTTATTTCATTTTACTCAATGTCTTGTTCAGTTAAGCATTATCTTTGCTTCTAAGGCAAAATGAGTACTTTGTCAGGTGTGAGGCTAAATTCTCCTTAGTAGGAATGAGGTTTTAATATTGTTTGCATGGGTGATTTGTTTATTTTGCTTTCTCCTGGTGGCTTTCATAGAAGCAGTGCTAAAATCTTGGTTGATCTTTATAAACTCTCTACTACCAATTATTGCAGATACTTGATGTGCTATTTCACAGTCTAGAAGGAATTAAATCTACCTTTTTACCATGTACTATTTTTTCTTGTAATTACAAAAGAAAAGGCAAACTGACTCAGACTGTTGGGAGGGGGGAGCGTTTATCTGAACTACAAAATAGGAAAAATGCTGTTATTTTCCAAGACATACACAAGCCTAAATTCAAGAGTCCTGGCAAACTGCTTGGATTCCCCATTTGAACGTCATTTTGTCTGCTAGAAGGCATTGCCAAGTTTACGCTCACCAGCTGCTCTATAGCTGCAGTAGTGAAATACAATCTTGATGAGTACATCAGACAATGAGTTGGACTTTCTGAACCTCCTTGCAAAGAATCTACATCTCTTCATTTTTGCAAAATCCAGGTGTTTTATTCCAGGTGCTTGCGCAATAAATATACAGCATGACAGAAAAGACCAAGATGTTACTGTTACATGAAGAATAGTAAAAAAAAAAAAAAAAGCATAGGTATTACTAAGTCAGGTGTACAAGATGTGGTTTGGGAACTGATGGGAGTACAGCCAGGACAGTGCAGATTGAAGCAAGTGACTAAAATCTTACCTGAGCTTCCCCACAGCTTCAGATCTGCTGAGCACTGCTGATGTGGCCAAGGGACTGTTGTACCCTAGGGCTTGTGCGTGTGCATCCTAGCAAGGATGTGTTTGCAGTTTGAGGGCTCATACAGATGGACCTCTCAGAGAGAATTGGTTTGTTCTTATTTTTGCCTTCTCTGTACTCTTCTTTAGGTCAAATGGTCTTCAATAAACTTTGCTCTTCACTGCCTCTGACTCTTCTCTTTAGTCTCTCAAGCTGATTAAACACCGGTCTTGACATGACTTTTGTTTCTTCATGTAACCTGCTGAGAGTAACTAATAATGTTGATTTCTGCTTTTTTTTCATCCTGTGGCCCTGGAAGCAAGGCAGTGATGCTGGGTTCATTAATTAAACTGCTTTTGCAGAAAGGCTCTGCAATATACAATAATCTCTTCTAACTGCTTATTTTCAAAGGCTTTTATTCCTCAGGCCCATCCTGAAGGCTGTAATGCCTGGCTTTTTCCATCCTTGCTGATAATATGGTGATACCATCAGTGTGAATTTTAGGTAAGTACATACTGAGTATCACATATTTATGCATTTCATACATGAAACATATTATCACATAATTAATGGTGCATACTTAATGGTGCCTGTGACTAAAAATACAGGATTGCTGTCCACTTTGTATGTATTTTGTATTTATGTGAGTTTCATGGACAATTTGTTGGTAGTGGATGGTTGGACTAGATTATCTTAGAGATACCTTAATGGTTCTGTGATTCAGTGGTTCTATAAAACTGAAGAGTCTGCAACTATACAGTAGATACCAATTTTTAAGTACTGGGTATCAGAAGGTATACTGGGAGGAAGAACATTCCTGCCTTTTTGCAGTTGCCTCTGCTTATTTGCTTTTGCATTTTGCTTAGCACAATGAAAATAGCCCAGATTCATTTTGTATTTACTGAATTTTAGCCAATTTAATTCTCAGCCAGCTCTACAATGTTTGATCTGTAAACATCAGGGGAGATTTAATTGCTTTTGCAAAGAAATTTTCTTCTTGTTATGTAGAAAGACAATTAGAGTAACTGCTGTTAGTAGTATTGGATTTATGAAAAATGATTCCCTTGCTTTAACATTTAATTCAGTGGCAATTAAAGCTGAACAAATTTTGTGAGATAACATAATATTTTTTTCCCAGATCAGCAGATATAATTAATGATGGACTGAAAATCAGCATCTACATATCAAGACCCAGGAGCAATACATTATGCATCCAGTTTGCACCAAGCAATGTTGAAATAATGCCTAAGGTACTATAAAGTAGTCTGAAGGAGAAATGCAAAGCCTTGAAATCAAGCACATAAATAGAGATTATTGTCATTGATACTGTTTGATAAGTTCAAATTAATACAGCCTAACACTCCTTAGAGTTCTACTGCCAAAATTACTGAAGAAAGTGTTATGCATTAGCTCTTGTTTTATTGCTGTTAATATGTTCTTATAACCACTTTGATTCACTTTATTGAAAGCGAGGAGAATGTAATAGCTGCTATGACTAAACTTGTAAATTTAATACTTTTCTGGGAAATGAACATGTAAACATCATTGACAAGGATTATTTAGTCAAATACAGCAATGCTAAATGTACATAATAGAAAAGCAGAAATATGGCTGTGTAGGCTGTGGAAGCTACTTTGAAGCAGTAGCTTTGCTGCTTTCGCTCTTCTGGGTAACTTCAGTGTTTAATGATTAAAACCACATGAAGCTTTGGCTCTGGAATTCAAGAAATAGGATGATTTTATATATTAAAAAGGAGTTGTTCTGTATGGTAACCACTTTATTTCTGAGATCACCAAAGCGTGACAGAACTGGAGCACGCATTGGATTTACCTGTGAAACTTGATTAAATTGGGTTTAAGTTTAAATTTTTCTCAACATATTTGCTATTCTTAAAGTGAACATTTGAAAGGCCATCAGGGGCATCAGTAGGCAAATACTGAAGTTTTGAATCATTACTGACTCTGTTGTTATTTAGAAAAAATAGTAGCAAACTCCAAAGATTTCTTATGGTGAAAGTACCAGCTTAACTCCTCAGGTATTTATTTTTTAAAAACAGTGGTTGTGATATTGGTCATCGAAATAATTCAGGTCTTTACTGAATGTAGACAGTACAGAATGTACAGTAAATGTGCATGGAGATTGTCAAAGTAGTCCTTCATTAGTGCTTATTTATATAACGTTGTTTATAAACTCCTGATCTTTGCAGACCTGTACAAATAATACCATACCATAATTACCATGGAGTTAATCATGCAAAAGCCATGCAAAATTCCTATGGACACTACAGTGCATCCTCAAATCCTCTTAGTAATGTAATGTATGTTTTTTGGCTCAGTTTTGAAGTGTACACATCTGCATATGTCCAAAACAATGTGTATGATAAACGTACTAAATAATCTATTGGTGTTGGAAAAGAAGAATATTTCAATATTCTGTATATCCACCACTGTATTGATTCTCCTCTTTTTAAAAGTGCCGTCACAATGAGAACTGTAAAAGAGTTGTGACACCGACCAATTTATTTCTAATTGTAGCAAGATATCAGTGACTTCCTAAGGCCAAAGTAATAAGAATGAATTGCTGGCTAAATATTTTAATTCCATCTCTTCCAATGACTAAGCCTGTTTCAGTGGGATTACTTGGTTTGTGTTTGGTTTGTATGCAGGCTGACTCTCTAAAGGAGAAACCATTAGGCTCAACACAAACATCAGCACTGATTAAAACTGCTTCACTTTATGCTTAATCTAATAATTTCTTCCATTAAGATCTGAATATGCATAAATGAAAATGTAAATGTGAGTGCATTTCCTTATAAACGCACAGTCAGTACAATTTCTAGGTCAGAATTGCAAAGCTATCTAAAATAGAGTGTTCTGACTTGTAAGTTGGGAGGGGTGATGAACACTTTGTTTAAAGTACTGTGAAAAGTAGATAATTTATGCTTAGTTTTTGTGTCCTAGGCCTAGAGAATTGAGAAAGAGATCAAATAATATTAAAGAATGTTATAGGCAGTGGAAGAAGAATTTCTATAGTTCTAGTTATGATCTCATTGGTGGTGGAAAATCTGACAGTAACTGTTTCTTTGGGAGCACACATCTTACAATCTGCTAAGTATGTAGAAAAAATATGTCATTGGCAGATGTAAATCCTCACTATGATTGTATTCTACACAAGGGCTAGAAAATTGTTTGCTGTGAATTGCAGTGCAGTAAGGGAAAGACTGTCATTCTAAAAATTGATGTTGGACGTGGTTCCTACTTCATTAGTGGGAGTCCAATTTTATTTCCTCCTATGCAATCATGTATACAGGGGCCAGGAAGAAATTTATTTGAAAAAAAAAAAAAGAGAGCATGAAAAAACTTATTTATTATGGCTTTTTTTTTAATCAATGAGATAAAAGGACAATAGACTGGATAGAAAATTTCTCTGAAAAGCAAGTTAATTCAACTTCTCTTTTTGTTCTCTTGATGTAATTTTTATTAGTCCATTAAGTTCAGCAGAATAAAAATGAATTATCCCTTTGCCAAATGAGTGGAAGTACAGGCAAACATTTCTTGTACTAGGCGATATGAAAGACAGTAAGAGTTGTGTTTCTGAGAGTCTTTAACAGAGAAATAGTTTTCTTTATTTGGGAATTTCTCGTTGTCCTAAGCACTTCTGTCTGAACAAAATGCCCAGTTATCAATAGTTTCTAAACAGCAGTTAGAAATAATGGAAGCTGCCTGGATTATGAAATAGATGGTTGATGAGCCAGTATCATGAGCCAATAACTGTACAGTGACACAGAAACCTTCATTCAAGAGAGAATGTGACAGAACATATCTCTGTATTCAACACCTTCAGTCTTTAGAGAGACCCTGACAATTACCACATGGCAAAGTGAGGCTGCCTACTGCATAAGAAGATGAGAAAATATCCTAGCTCACTTTCAAACACCATTTCAATTTAAAATTCTAAATGATCGTTTAAAGAAAATTTGTGTGGACTGAATTTTTGACCTAACATCCTGCTAGAGAATAATTGGTTTAACAAGAATTTTATAAAACCTAATTATGGACTGAAAAAATGTGAGACACCTACTTGTTAAAACTAGTGAAGAACAAGGGGTACTTTTTTATGATGGAAGAGGTGAGATTACTGGTAATGCACGGGAAATGGCTTTTGTGGCACTGTAGAAAGGGGAAGTAGAAAAGGTAAAATAATGTCATGTCAGTTTCCTCAGTGGGTTCTGTAGAGGAGGCGCTGCACAAAGATGCAAGTTTTAGGTCTTAGACATACACACACACACACACACACACACACACACACACACACACACACACAAAAACCAAAACAACATCAATCATGTTTCTGTTACAGTTAGAATCATTATTCTGGTTGTATAGATTCCAGTGTGACAGAGACCTTGAGAGAACTGAATGTCTTTCATAAATTCAACTCACTTCCACTTCTTTGTAGGCTGGCCAGTAAAAACGCCTTTTGAAACGTTCACCCGGAATCGCATTTTAAGTTGGCTTTCCTTAATTACAATTGCTTTTCCTGCTTCATTTAATTGCCAGTTTATTTCAATCCTTTCTTGCTCAGCTCCCCACCTCTGCATTGCTCCTTTCTATCTGATAATTCCTAGGCAAAACAGGGTGTTTTCCATGCCTCCCACAGCTCTAAACACTGTTTCTGACTGCAAGAAAATGCAACAATGCGGTGTTGTAGAGTGTTGAAGAGTTGTTACTTTTCTATATTTTGAGTCACTGGCAGAAGTAAAGAGGCTTAATTTCTTCAGTGCACTTCTCATCTATACAGATCTGAAAAGAGCTCAAAGCGTGAACTTTTCATTCCATTTTCAAGATACCAAGAATCAAAGAATAATTTAATAATTTGGTAAAATAACACTGTTTCAAAATGGTCTCCTAATTGAGGTTTGTAAGAAACAAATGTAATGCATATTAAATGTGATAAAGATTTTCATTTTTCATGCCCTGGACATGTAGGATTGATTTTCCTTGCTTGCTTCTCCCTGTGAAAAAACATTCATGTCTTTCCTACATTTGTTTGGGAAAGAACAAGGAAAGTGATCCAGCAAAATGTCAACAAATTCTTGTTTAAATTCATATTTTCCTAACTTATCAGTCTTTCATATCTTGTGAAAACTTTCTTGGGGGGCAGAGTTTAGATTACAGAGCTATGAAAAAGGCACAGAAAACTTGTTCTGCCATTGCCTCAAATCCTCAGTGGCCAGTTTGGGAGGATTGAAAAGGAGTTTATCATGATGTGCAAATAACATGGCAGCAGTCTCCATTTGCTTAGTTATAAATAGTAGACGTGTAGAAAGACAACAGTGTATATTAATGTCTCTGTGGCAATCAGTGATCATTTAGCAACAGGAAATCTCTCATTCAGAGATTTAAATATTTTGAATTCAAAATACCTAATCTTATTCACAAATTTCAGTCCAAGAATAGTCCCACTGAGACCTTTCAATCACTGACATAGTTTTTGAGGAATTTACTTTTCAGACTAGACCTTGTAAAGCACTTGAATGCTTAATAATTAGGTGTGTCAGCCTTCTGGCTGCCCGAGCAGAAGCCAAAACCTCACCCAGATTTCCCTAAAGAGTGGACAAAGAGAGTCAAGCATCTCCAAATGAGATTTATAAAAGACATTTACTACAGCTGTTTCTGGAAATGTTGAGAGGAATAGGGCCACTTCTGAAAGCTCACATTCCTTCCAAATTTAGATTTATTTCTCAGCTGTGTAAGAGAATTTTTCCATTCACACAACACCACATCCCTGAACAGTCACTTGAAAAGAGGCGCCTATTTTTATCATCAGTAGGTACCTACCTGTGTAAAGCAGAATCTGTAAGGATAAATACGTAAATACCTACTCCCTCACACCAGAGAGAAAGCAAACTTCGACGTTCTTTTCTAAAGTGTATTCAGTAGCAGCAGTAGTGATTTTGTTGATGTCTGGAATTCCCTTTGTCTTCAAAGTGCTGATCAGTTTTATCCCCTTTTTTAGATAAACCCCATCAGGTTGAAGATGTTCAAGGAGGCCGTGTTCAACTATGCGATGGGTGAAATAAAGTTGCTGACTTTACATGCAGTATGTAGAGAGATACGTAACAAAAGAATCTATATTTCAAATCATAAAAATCTCAATACGTATACAAGCATCTTTGTATTGCATTATGCTGGAGTGTAGGCTTCAGCCTTCATTTGCATTTCAGAATGAAAACAGACACAAAGAAACCTGATATCATAACTCTCTCGTTTGCTTGCTGTTTTTTTTTTTTTTCTTTAGTTCTTTTTCTCCCTCCCAGTCTTTCTTTCTTTTTAAAAGCAAGCACTTATATTTATAGACCTGCTACAGGTTTTCTCCTTTAAAAAAATGCCTCCGCTAAAGCTAACACCAATAATAGTCTCAAGGGAGTCCAAACAGTAGAGTAACTGTGCAGAAATACAGGGGGATATTTAAACCAAGCAATCCTTGAATGCCATTTTGGTACTTTCTATAATCTGTTTGCATTTCTGAGATCTTTATTTCCTCTAAGAGGATGTTGAGGATTTCTGCAAGTTTAAAATAAATCATAACTTAAGAAGAAAGTAACAGACTGTAACTGTGTTTCCTTTTAATTAAGCTCTGCAGCTTCTCATCTGATGTGCAATTTCTTGACAATAATAGAGAGAGTTCATTGCCAAACACTTGGAATGATTGTTTATTCCTTTCCTTCACTCATCATGTAGGCACATGCAGAGGAAAGATATGATTGGACTAAGGTGGATACTGTGAAAAACGTGTTTGTTCACTTGGAAATTGGAATTTATTTATAAACCCCACAGATGGATCCTGATTCAATTTCAAAAGCTTTTGTGAATAATTAAACAAATGTGTTTGATGGTAAATTAAAGAATAAATTTCAGAAGTGAATTTCTGTTTATCTGGAACGTGTAAGTAGGTGGTGATTATGTGCAAATCATTACTGATTGAGACAACAGAGCCTTAACTGCTGGGTAGAAATGTGTTCTCTGTATCACAGCTCACGTTGTTTCTCTGACTTGTTTCTTACTTGAGAATATGTCTTAAAGCAGTGTTCCGAATTCTCCCCAGGTTCATATTTTCTCTGCTTTTTGCACTTCTTTCTGCCTCGTTACAATTGCCAGAGATGCAAATTCTGGTGTCTTTTTTAACAGAGAAAGCAAGCTGAGGTTTATGAAAATTCTTGAGACTTTGGAGTTTCCTCACCCTCCCACTAGAATGCGTTGGGTTTGGGGATATAAGCAGAGAGAAAAGGTAACGTAGTTTTGTGAGGCATATTGGTTTAATGGAGATATTCCTACCTTTATAAGTGTCCTGGATAGCTTGTGGGTCCTGAAGAAAGCTAAACTTTATAATCAAAAGGAGGAAATAGAACTTGATTTTAAATTTCAAAGCGTGGAACAGACCACATTTTTAAAACTTTACTTTGTATCCTGCTCTCCTTTTATTTTAAAGTTAAGTTTGAAGTCTTTGACAGATACAGCTGAATGCCATTTGGTTTGTGTTGTTAGTCACTGCTGTTCTCTTCACAAAATCTCAGACTGGTTGATGGGTAGCATTCAGATCCTCAAAATAGTGGGAGGGTTCAAGCTGCCAAGAATTAATGCTTCTCTCTTGTTTGCGTTTGTCATTTTCAGTGGTTTCTCTAGTTGGTTGTTTGTGCTGCTTCCTGCACAAATTCCTGCACAGATTTTGTCTTGGGAAAAGGTATTTTTTTTCCACCAATATCGAAAAATCGAGAACTAACTTTTCCTCCTCTAGGAGTATAACTCCATTTTTTACATTCAGGAACTGGGGACAATACGGGAAGATTCACAGGATCATACTGTAGCTCATGACCCTTATATAGTTTCATTCTGAGACTTCTTAGCAGTGGGGAATATGAAACTGGTACTAAAGCTTCGGGTGAATTTGAGTCTCTGCTTGTACAAAAGAATGCCTAAGGCCAGTGCTGTGATTTGTCTATGTGTCCAGACTAGCTCAGCTTTGCCCCCCAAAAATCAGGAGGAATCATCACCATGTGAGCGTTTTGTGGAACTCTCCTCTGTTTTTCCAGCTTCCTATAGTTTGTCTTGTGGCTCTCAAATTCATGAGGGTATTCTATGTGTTATTTGTATGGTCACTGTTGCATGGCTAAACCTGCACACGTGAGCGAACTTAGCAGTCATCTGAAGGACTACAAGTATGTTTTGCTTGAGAATTTTTTTTTTTCTTTTTAGAATTGATATTTCAATGACCAAAGATATATCAGAAGTTATATTCTATACCTCTGTACTCTATTACCACACTTGAAAGAAGATGGCATGATGTATTTCATGGTTCTGAGCAGGTGCAAAATGATTAATTAATGATGTTAAAATAATCTCAACCAAAAAAAAAAAGCTTGTGATAAGAACAGCCGTCGTACTCATGTTTCAAATGTTGTAACCTTTTTTTTCAATGACTTCTGTCCTACAGTACCACTCTGGTCATAAGAATTTACAACAGAATTATAGCTACATAGTTGTTGTTTCCAATATTCTGTAGCACTGCATGCCATGCAAAAGTGATCATGATTTGCAAAGTAGTAGTTCTGTGTAGAAAGTATTGAAGAATTTGTAATAGCAAGCAGCATACAAGGCAGAAATTATCTTAAGGTGTTGATCTTGCTATATTCTAATTGAATTACACAGCCCAGAACATGGTAATGTCTGCCCATGACAAAGGCACCAAGTGAAGTATAAGTAAATCAGTTCTTCTTTTGGAGTACACTGTAAGAAACCATTGAGGACCAGTCTCATAAGTTGAAATTCAGAGTATTCCTTATTTTCCACCCAGTAATTGGCCATCTGCTGGGAATCTCTCATTCTTCAGGGATGATGAAATGGATTCTTGGGGTGTGTAAAATCCACTGTGTCTGTGAGATGATCAATAACACAAGTACAATATGGGTTAAATGATATACATCCTTTCACACCAAGTAATGAAGTGTACTTGCATTCCAAGAGAGGAAGTTCTGGGTTTCATCCTGACAGCTGTGTGACTGAAAGCATTCTTTGTCTGCAGCAAAGCCTCTGAGGAGTGGCATATCCCACCACAGCGTGATTAACTCCTATGACTGGTTTCAGACTCTGTTCAGGTGTTACAAGTTTCAGTTGTGTGGCAGAGGAGATACGGGATGCTCTTCAGTGAATCATAGGTTCATAGTTACAAAGGAATAGTCATCTCATTCATCGTTCAGCAAGGGTGAGCATGTTCTCATAATTTTCAGATTAATTTTTTCTCTCTGAATTTTATCTTTCACACCAATTGGATCTCTGGAAGAGTTTCTTCTTGCTGAATGATGGATGCAAGACTTGTTTCTGTGGCCAATAATTTCTTATATGACAAGGCCAAAATCTGTTAATAAAATTAGTTTCTTGCTAAATAATTGCCTAAATCCATACCAGCAAAATAGAAAATCTTGCAGAACCTTGCAAAAGAAAAGAGAAAAAAAAAAAAAAAAGAGAAGGTGGGAGAGGGACACACTTCCCCAGACTTCAATGGGTGATATAATCTTTCCTACTTGAAAAATCACAAGCAGCATTACAAGTAACAGAGGACTAAATCTTGCAATATGCTGTGTTCTTCAGGTTAGTTTATCTCTGGGGACCCAGCAGAAAAGAGCAAAGAGGTGTATCCAGCTTGTATATCCAGAGCTATGTAGAATCGTGAGTTCCTGAAAGCCATAGATCATCATGAGAATGAATTGGGCCCTAGCTAGTTAGCTCTATCTGCAAGTCTAATTATCTTGTATGCAATACTCTATACTACGACTCCAACATTTTCACCTCTGAAGCAGGCTGAGCTGACAGCTGGCTAGGGCTTTCTTTGCTATGTGGGCATGCATATGCATGCTCACTACCTTCCCATGGGAGAAGGAAGAGGACCAAGGCTCTCCCAGAAGAGCCTCCCACAGGCTTGATTTCTTTCTCTGGTTCAATATTCCACTAGAATGGAGTAACTTCAGTGTGAATGCTTGAGAGAGTCCTGGCTCAAGGGGACCAAGCAGTCCAATGCCTGGTGCGCACTTTCAGGACAGCACAAAAGAGTGCAATCAAGTACTTTGGTCTTACCTGCTCATAGATGTGTATGCAATTCTATAGTATTGGCTGCATTCTAACTCAGAAAATCACTGTATGAATAACTAAGGCTATATTTGCTGATAGAGATAACACTTATTTCTGTTCTCTGGAATTCTCATCCTTAAAAATGTTGTGCAAAGGAGCTGCTGTGTTCTTTACATGATGCACCCATATTTTGGAGGAAGTGATTAATTTCTGGAAAGGCACAGTCTGGGTCTCCTCAGACATTCACTGAGAGTTTCTGGGTGCTTGTGACTAGCAGTGTATAGTCTATCTTTATCTTTTATTTTTCAGTTTTCTATGAGTGCTTCAATTAATTCTCAGATGGGCTTAGCTTGGTATAGAGCAACATATTCTTTAGTAGCTTAGTTCAGTAAGGACTGGGCCATGCGAACTGAGTTTCGAATATCTGTCTGTAGAGAAAAGAATTAAGAAGAGAGGAAAAACTAGCTAGACTGGGGTTGGAGAACTGGATTTGAATATGGGAGGGAGAAGTTAAAAAGGAATCCTTAAATAGTTGAGATAAGCTCTAGTATCCTTATATCTTTATTTGAACCAGACTGTTGAACATTCATAGCCTGTCTATCTCACATCTATGCCCCTTGAGATATGCCTTGTATAATTCATCAGTTAGAGAGTAATACATTTGTAAGAGTTGATGTTGATGTAGATCTATCCCTCCTAGGCTAGCTAATACCAAACAGCGATTTCTTCCTGTATAAGGGAAAGAAGCTTTACAGGAGTTCCCTTGATGCATTCCATTTTGTCCCAAGATTTTCAGAAACCTGTTTAATACAATATTCTTTATGGTACTGTCTGGCATTTCCTGCTTCCTAAATAGTGCCATGCAGATGTTATGCTCGTACCAGATTTGTCTGGCTTTTTCTCCCTTCTGTCCTCCCTACCCATTCCTTTAGAAAAACGTTTCTCTAAACTCCTTGTAACAATTAAAGAGTTCACAACATTGTAGAAAGCAAACTTGGTGGAGTGTGAATTCTAGATAAATTCTTATGTATGTAAACATCTTCGTCTTAATGTATCTTTCAAAATGTAGGAAGAGGGGTTTTTTGCAGATAGGACTTCCATGTGCAGTGGACAACAGGTAAACTGCAATCTCCCTTGCTAGTTCTCATATCCATTTGTATGTCACCAAATTTGCTCTCATATTGTATCTTTAAAATCTCAGATGACTCAGACATGCATCATTTCTTGTAAACTTAATGTAAATTGGCTGAAACTTTAACATCTCAAGGAGCCTTAATAGTTTTCCAGATCTAACTTGTTCAACATGCTGTTCAGACATGACCTGCTTAATCTTTCCAACACTTCAATAAAATATTTAGCATACATAAATAGTGTTTTAGAGTTGAACAAATAGCTCATAATACTTTATTTATTACCAATTGTACATTTCTACAAATTAAGAAGTTGTGAACATAGTGCAAATATTTTAGATGTGCATTATTCAGAAGAATTTGGTATATTTTTGAAACGTGTTTTCTTTACCAATGAATCACAAACGGCTGAAAAGCAGTATCCAGGAACCAAAGATAAAATGAGGTTGGTTAATAACGGTAATCGTGTGATGCTCTGATGTTTGATGATTAGTCTATTTATATAAGTCACCAACATGGTGCCAATTTTGTAATTTACAATTGCATTAAACAATAAATTTAATTTTTTTATGTATAGAATTTCTGTCCAGCAAATTTCTGCTTCTGAAAGACCCTGTCAGGTCTTATGTCTTTCAAAAACCAACTTGAACTGACTGCAACTGAACGCAAGCACATTTCAAAATCATATTCAAGTTAATATTTTTCCTCTCTTTTCTCTGTCTTTTGTAGACTGTTGTAGAGAATGGATGCAGTATTGTGTGACTGTCTCAAGTCTGTAGAATTAACCCCTACTCAGACTGGAGAAGGAATACATTTCCTGGATTCTTGATCTCTCTTTAAGCCTCTGTGCCAGGGTGCCTTGCTATTATGCTTTTAAAGGACAGAGATCGAGGTCCAAAACAAACACTATTGTTGTTCAATATCCTTTAAGGAAAGACAAAGAAAATCAGCACTTCAGTAATATCAGCTTTTGGTCAACAGGAAACATGCACCCAGATTAAGCTGTATTATGCCAGGTATGTTATGAGAAGAAAAAACCCACCAAACTTCATTATATAATTGAACTCTTACCAGCTGTGTCATAATATTTCAGATGAGAGACTTTTTTTTAAAATTTGATTCTTTTCATTTCTGTAA
Source organism: Lagopus leucura (assembly GCF_019238085.1). Lineage (NCBI taxonomy): Eukaryota > Metazoa > Chordata > Aves > Galliformes > Phasianidae > Lagopus > Lagopus leucura. The sequence goes on from NW_024962250.1 coordinate 2,033,842, forward strand.
GACTAGCTTTCATTGTTACTTAAGCCAAGTGATGATGTAGGCAATGGATGTGTGGTCTAGTGTGACAGTTCTCAGTTCTGTGATTAATTCATTCTGTTGTAATAGCATTCAGCTCTTCTCTTACATATTTATTTAACAGAAATTCAGGAACATGGAGAAGTGAAGTTCATTAGCAGGGGGCCCTGAGTGCTGCTAGTTGTCAGGCTCCTTGTTTACCAGCTGGGCCATGGAGACAGCTGTCTAGGCTTGGGCTGTTTTGCCCAAGTGTAAAGGATCAAGTCTGAGTAAACAAGCCACTGCTATTGTACAAGGAAGGGACAAAGTCCTTTACTGCTGGCTATGTTTAATCTGCAGAACTAACAGAGTTTACTGTATTTTATTTTGGAAGGGAGGGAACCTGATAGTTGCAGGTCCAATGAGGCAAGAGAAATGCTCTGTGGGGAATAAGATGCTCTAGTGATGCACTAACTGAGGCTTTGAGAAAGGTCAGACTGCTTGATGCATGTTTTACCCAGGAAGTTGAGTAGTGAAATGCTCCCACTGCTGCGCCTGCTGGCCTCCTCATCCTGCTCATCGCATGACGTGCACACACCTGCACCTTTCCTCTGAGAGCCAGACTAGAACCAGCTATTATCTTAGTCTCTGAAAACAAACATGCCTATTATGGTCTAAAATTAGGATTCTTTTCCTTCCCTTCCACCTTTCACAGCGGTCATAAACTGACCAACAGGGAGACTGCTGAAATTCAGTAAGTTTCTGTTTACGTTCAGGCCAGGTCTGGTTTTAGTGTTCTTTTTAACTGGAAAAGAGAGGTTTAACTACCCATTCCCATGCTGCTAAGTTTAGGGCACAGCCTAAATGTGGCTGTGTTATATGTGGCTGTGGCAAGATGGGCACAAACATACACTGTTTGAATAGGAATTGTTCCATGAATGAATCAGCTAGGACTCAGTTTCTACTTTCTTTAGATAGGAAAATATTTGACTGTAAGTCTGATGGAACCCCTCTATCTTCTCAGATTATATACATACATGAAAAAAATGTTATCATAATACAGATACTGAGACTAAACCAAACATTGTTCACAGCTGGCTTGAGTGGTGGAAATTCCTCAAAATCAGCTCAGAGCATGTCTTGACTTTGAAGGGCTCTGACCAGGTCCATATTAGGTGTAGCAGGCCTCTCAGATTTATCTGTTGGTGCAGTTAGCAGTTTGTTTATGCAAATCCTAAGTGTTTCCTAAGTAATACGAATCTTTGCATTTTGTACAGCTCACCTGCTCTTCTGGAGCATGAAGTCTTCAACTTTGTTATTCCAACACATGGCATAGAAGAGAGAGCAGATGAGAAAGGATGAGAGGTGAAACAAGTGCAGACGAGAGAAGTGGAGGTAGAAGTCAAAACCAGGAGGAGAATGGGGAAGACAAGAAACCTCACATCCTGGAGATGACCTGGTATAAGCATGGTTTACGTATTGTTAAAGGGCAAAAGCAAGAAACGAAAGCAGGAAGACAAAAATGAGTGCCAAGATGGCAGCTCATGCCCTAGTGTGCAAATTTCTGTGTTCATATTGTGCAGTGGGTGCTGGGAGGGCCAAGCAGGAAGCAGGAGGAGAAGAGGAAAATCAAAACCACCTGCAGAGAATCTGTCCCCCCCATCTCTCAGTTCCCCCTGTGCTCCCCCAGCCTTCACACAGCTGCTACTGGCTCTGAGTCACCAGTACAAGCAGTACATCTTTTCTGTGCGCTGACTTTTTGGTGGCAGCTGATATGCTCTGTGCAGGATCCTACCCCATCTCCAGCTCTGACCTAGTAACTAATGGGGTATAATGGTGTGAAAGATGTGGATGGGTACTTGTGCCAGGATGTCCTGCTGGTGCCCCGCTGTGTGCCAGGGGGTTCAGCCAGGGGCTGATCTGTTTGAGACAGGAGGAGCGAGGAAGCTGACAGGACCACATGGTCTGCTGAAGAGGAAAGCTTGCTGCAAAGCGTTTCTTGCAGCGTACTTGAGCAATTCTGACTTAGAGATTTTTGACTGCATTGGATTAGCAAATTGTTTAGGGATCTGGGGCAAACCAGTAAAACAGGATGATGAATCTGTGCGGTAGGTGCCAATCTGGGTTGCTGCCTTTTTCAGAAGTAAACAACTAGCAACCATTGTTCATCTTCCTGACTCTCTGCAGGACACAAGCTGTAAATTACATCTGGGAACAAAAGGCTGATGGGAGTAGAACCGGGTGCCCAACTTCCCAAGGGAGTGCTTTGCCCTCCAGCCAAAAGAGTAGCTTTTCTGGCTCAGGCTAGCACAGCCTCCTCTTCTGCCTTCCCAACAGCACTCAGAGCCCAGGAAGTGTGCAGTACAGGATTTACTACACTGAAGCATTTACAACCATTTCCATTACAAAACCTGGTTTCAGGGTTGATCGTGAAAATTAAATCCAGTCTGAAATGTGGCAAACAAGATTGCAGTCTGGGGACACAGGAGGAAATCTTATTAAAAATGCCATATCTTACTGAGATCCCAGTTACATGGGTATAAAATCCTCCTTCCACTCCCAAACTGTCTTACAGCCAGACCAACTGTAGTCTATGCTGAATGGTTGCTGCCATGAACAGAATTATCTAATGTGATTTTTTGTACTTTTTATTCTTACCAAGATTATATTCTTCAGGTCCCTACGATAATTGAATTTTCCCCATGATTTGAAATTTTCATAAAAATAGATTCAAAAAAGAATTCTTTATTAAAAATATTCCTTCAGCTGAAAATAGAAAAAAAAGTTTTCAAATTAAGAACATTCTTTTTTCACGTTAAAAAAAAAAAAAAAAGGCAAGTGATTTTGACAGAAATAAAATTTATTTCTTCCCTCTGTTTCAGTTGTTCCAATTTCGTAAAGAAACTGTTCTCCACTGATCTCATTTACTTCATAAGTTCAGGTATTTTCATTTGATAATCTGTATATATGATAAAAATCCAAATAAATATACAGGGAAATGTTGCCCTACTGAATTCAGTGGAATTTTGATGTTTGACTTCAGCTGGACCAGAATTTCATCCTCTAAGGGAATTCCAGCAAAAAACGTATCTTTGTATTGCTGTGAGCCACACGTTCCTTTTCAGGGGCTCCAAACCATGCACTCCCTAATAGGATTTTTATCAAAATTAATTGGTACTGGCTGCAGTTCACATGTGTGATAAAATCATGAATTGGTGCTGCTGTACTTGATAGCGCCATCGTGGACACAGTATGTGCTGTGTCAAAGGCTTCTGAACAAGGCAATTTTTTTAAAGTTGTGGTTTTGTAATTTTAGTTGTTGGATTTGTTGATTGATTCTCCTTTGAAAATCCACCAAGTTCATTTGGTGCCACTTAATATTTTATAATTTTTTGGTGTCAATAATTTAAGTCATTGCGGCCAAAGCTAAGGGCGTTGTTAACAATACTGTCAGGGGAATAGATTCTCAATTGAAAAGAACTGATGGCCTCAACTTGAAGCAATGCTCTGCTACATTTCCTCAGCTGAAGAGCTGCTTCAAGATTTTCATGTTTCCTAGGATTATCTCAAGCTAAACCAGAACTTATTTATTTCTCTATGAAAGATTGTATGTCCTATACATTTTCCAGAGATGAACATTGCCTTTGACTTAATTTTCTGGGTAGCATCAGGCCCTGCACCCAGGCCAAATATGGATTACTGCCTACCTCAGGCCAACATACTGTAAGGAAGAAATTCCATGTTTGGGTGGGAACTAAGGAAATATTTTCATGTCAGGCTTTTTATTTATTTGTTAGTGGCAGCACTTTGAAGTGCTCAGGGATCTGGAATGTAGGTCTGTGTCCTAGACTGGTGTGTATGCAAGCAGATGGCATGTGAAATGGTCAGACTGACTTGGGATGTACTCAATATTCTTTCTGTGGTTTATCACATGAAATGATGTACTGTGATGAATTATTCTTGTATACATCTGTCTTTTCCACTTGTATTAGGCACTAGAACATCTATGCACCTGATCTAAACGTGCCTAATCTTAGCCCAATTGCAGCAAAAAAAAGAGAGACAGGTATTTTGAAGTGGAATACCACTACTCCCAGCAAACACATGCAGGAGTATTGAGATGTCTAAAATAAGTATCAAATAATTGAGAAAAAGACCTGGTGATAATCTGATGTCAGAAGAGACGGAATGAGAAACTTCAGTCCATGGAGTGAGTAGGAATTTCCACTGCTGGTAAAATAAGAGTGTTGTTTCTGTAACACTTACCAGTATCCCTGAAGTGAACATTATTCTCCACTTACCCATGGTAAAGAAAACATGTTTTGTTTTGTTGTTATTGTTCCATTTAAATTGGAATACAGGACATTAACAGAGTGGTATTTTATGTTTATCCAAAAAGAAACCAAAACAAACAAACAGCAGTCAAAAATATCCAAATTTTATTTAAATATTCAATTCCTTTGTCTCATGCATGGCGTGAATTTCAAAAGAAGTTTATCAGTTGAAGAAATTTCCTTTGTAGATCCTCAGTAAATTATAACAGGCCTTAACTGTGTACCAGCATTTTAAATCCCACTAAGCTTCATTCATTCATTCATAAAGTTAGATGTCTGCACATATGTATAAATATACAGGGATTCACAGAACTATTTTCACTCCTACAAACAGTAAGTTACATAGGAGCTAATTTTTGCTCTGCTCTTAAAAACATTTGTTTCAAAAGAAAAAGCAACATATTCACAAAACAATATGTTTAATCTGTAACTTCAAAGTTGCTAGTTTCTTAATAAAAAGATCCTCTGGGTTTAAGGAAAAATTTTCACTTTAACCTTGTCCCATCAGATATCCCAGACCTGTAGGAAAGCCTGTTGGAACCTGTTGCTCGGGAGCCAGCTGACGGAGGAAGGGATGCCAGCCATCTTTAAGTCAAAAGTCAAAGGAAAGGCAAAGTATGAAGTTCTTGTGCCCGTGCCTGGAAAGACCCGTCTGTATTTTTCCACTGTTTGGTGTTAGCTGAGATTAAAAACTAATGAGAAAATTATTTACAGCAGGAGCATCAACACCATGGTAATCTGATACAGAACTTTTCACTTTGAATTTGCTGAGTGAAACTGAAACTGGGGAAGTACCATCTGCCTGCCCTATTGGCTTCTATAGGTGGGATGTGCCAGGCTGGGTGAGCCCTCGCAGCCCCAAGTGCCACCCCACAAAGCACCTCATGACTGCTGAGGAGAGACACTGTGAGATCACCAGGGTGTGCAATAGACATGTCTCTCTCTTATCTGCAGGGGCTTTGAGGTTTTCACCAAGGATTTCATGTGCTGTCTTTTGCTAACTGTGGAGTCCCAAAGAGCCCCACACACTCTGTGTCTCCCTTGGGAAGCATGACTTCCACTGCATGCCAAAGACTGCTACGTGCTCTCGTCCTGTTCCTCTGCCTTGTGAATTGGAAATAGGAGGAACGACTCCTTCCCTATGTTGTACCATCAATACAATAAAGCATTGACCTTGGTCCTCGGTCCTGGCACTGAGTAGTTACCTACCTGCTGTTGGAGCACAGGGTGGAACGGGCTGCAGGCGACGGAGCCGCCTCGACTTACTTGCTGTGTGGGGATATCCTCCGGCTGTGAGCAGGAGCATCTCAGGAGAGCCCGTGGCAGAGCAGGTATTTTTGCTTGCCCTAAATTTTACTGCAGAGTGAGAGTATGATGAGATGGGACAAAATCAGCGAAAATATTTTGGAGAAACATCCAGGCAGTTGTAGGTGTTTAGCTGGCTTCTCAAAGCTGTATTGCTTTAAGTTTGCTTAGTTTACATTAATAAGATTGTAAAAGGCAGGAGGGGGAGCTTACAACAGTCAGTACCTTCCTGAGCTACCTCATGAGAAATTACACACATTTTTCTGCAAGCGCAACAGCTACAACTTTTGCCTGTACTTGTGTAAGAAAAGGCTTAGCGCCTCTTTAAAACTCGTGTGTCTGCTTAGTCAGAACTCACGGCCCCCCCGCGGCCCCCCCTGCCCTGCTCCGTAACTTTTGTTGCAATATGGGGTGTGACTTTTGATGGAGCTCCCCCTCCCAGTTATGTCATTACTTCAGTTCCTTTGAATCAGAATAAAAAGTGCAGCAAACTTCAGACTCATTGACTGCAGGCTTAACAGGCGCTGGGGCTTTTCTTCCTTCTGCAGCTTGCGAGGATCTCTGTTTTTTTGCAAAGCAGTTCTGAGGAAACAATGGCCAACTTCTACTTATGGGCAACTTTTGGATTATGCTTGCTGAAGCTTTGTCTAACAGAGACACGTAAGTTTTTTTATGAATGAAGCTTTTTATGATTGCTGATAAGTTTGTGCTTCAGACAGCAACAGTTCTGCTGCTGTATAGCTAACAGCTTTCTTGCATTTGTCTTTGTATAAACTGTTACTTGCAGGACTTATTGGAGATGCTTTTGAATTGTAACCTGGGCTGTGCTGTTCTGTACAACCAGGGGAAGCTGGTGTACTGATTGTAAATGACAATTCCAGATCCATAAAAAGGGAGTCGTAGAGCATTAAAGTTTAAATTAAGAGCAGAAGTATGCTTGGGAATCTGGAATAGTTCTGGTAAATCTGTGTTCAACACCCTTGGTTTGCTCTCCCAGCACTCTTGGAGGCTGGGGTGAGGGAACCCCCCTCAGCATACAGCAACTGTATTCCTGAGCTGAAGGGATTGAACTAACAGCTAACGCAATCTGAGTTTGGACACAGCCTGGAAAACAGAAACACGACTGCAGTGATCTGTGTGATTGAAATTTACAGAGCTTTTCTGCCAAGCATGCCTGTTTCTGACTTCTTAAGTTTTCTTTGGGGCTGACTGATGAGAGTTTCAAACAAAGGGCGTCAGGAGTGCCCACAAAATTGATTGTGTGTCAATCAGCTTTCTGTGGCTTGGTTGTCTGCTTCTCATATTTGTATTTATAAATGTTCATATGGAGAAAGAAATAATAGCTGTGGTCCAAAACAGCAAAATGCTCTAGAAATTTGATGTGGTGCAGGCTCAGCAGTGTCCAAGGAAAATAGCCATGCTTTTAACAGACTCTCACTGTGACAGAAACTGCCTTGAGGCACTCTGTGGTCAGGGCAACAATTATCCTTCTACATTATTTTTTCCACTCATCAGTTCCAGAAATCTAACAAAGTACATTTTTCATTGCCATTGTCACCCAAGGGCTGTGTTTGTGCGCATGGTACATATATATATCATTTGTTTCAGCAGCAGTGAATACTTCTGTAATGGTGGCAGTGCTGCCGAGCTGTGAATGGGTGTGTCGGAGTGAACAGTTCCCAGCACATCTGGGATAGCTGGAGAACCTTCCCTGCTCTCCTGCCTATGAATTGTCTGCCCACTGTTCCAAAGTGTGCTTGTTACAATCAGGTATATAGATGCAGTCTATAGAGAAAGGGCAGGAGTACTGCATGAGAGGAATATCCAAGACAAGACTTTGGCTTACTCCGAGTCTGTTTGCTGTATGAGAATTACAGTGTTTTGGTTACCCACCTGCTCAACTGATTTCTCCTTTTATGAGCTGCCAGGAGCGTCCTAAAAAAGTGGGGTCTGTACTGGTTCGGGGAGTCATGCAATTTTGCGGTGAGGCATGGAAGAAAAGCTCACCATCTACTCTTCAGCGTAGTTGCAAAAAGTATGTCAGACTGCATGTATGCCCCACGGGGAAGTTTCTTTAATGGCTTAGCAAGGTATTAGATTATAGCTACAATATATTTTAGTTGGTATGCAGTGCATTCCAGCATGACTTTGTAGTCAGTAATGACTTCAAAACGGCAGTTAATGGTAGTTTTATTTTCTTTTTTTAAACCAATGACTTCGCTGTGCATCACAGGATACTGGTCATAGCTGTTGATTACACTGTTAGTACTGAATGTGGCAAAAATGGAAACAGCCTGAGCTTACTGTTAATGTGACTGCTAAAGGAAAGATGAGATATAGAAAATCTGATTCATCCTGAGTTCAGTGCTGTTGTGACCATTCTGTCACTGTTATGTGAGGGAGGGGTACTTGTGGTATTGAGATGATTTCTGTTGTCCGATGAGTTTGAGCCACATTTCATAGGCCAGGAGAGTTTAGCTGCAGACAGATTGGTTAATGACAGCTCTGAGGGGAGATTTTCCCCTGTGGACATGACATATTCGTAAAAGCATTTCTCTCATGGTTTTCCTTGATTAACAAGAAGTGAATTGTAGAATTTTGACCCCTAAACTGGAAGAAGCTGAAACAAAAGTAGGAGCAAAGATGAAGTGCAAAGGGAGAGAATGAGTCTACCAGTGGAGGGAGGGATTCTCTGTTGGCACCCAAGATGTGCCAGAGCTGCAGGATAGGGCTCTGAGAAAGGGCTCCTCAAGTTATCAGTCAATCACAGAGGAAGCCTTTTAGCTTACATGTGTCATGGTAATCTGCAAATGAAGTAGATTAAATAAGCTATTTGCACTTCTTTGTGCTTTTTATTCACTTGTGTGTGTGTTGGCTATTTTCCCAAAGTTGCCAAGAAACTTGAATGAAGTTCGCTTTGACTTCCATCATTGTTTTTGTTAATGGAAAAGTTATATGTCTGCCCTTGAACTGCTCTCACACAAAGAGCCAACAATCCATGGCAGAAGATTGTCTTGCTATCTTTGGAGAAATATTTGTTGCTTCTTTAGTTCTCGGTGTTCACCACAACGCAGAGCCATTACCTTGAAAACAGGAAGAGAAAGGCTTAATGAGAGAAGATAGCATCGTACAAGTGAGAAGAACTTCTTTAACTAAATGCTTTTAAAACCACTGGTAGCTCAAGCCAAGATGAAATGAAACGTTCTCCCATACCTGGCGTGTCTTTCTTTCCAGAACTGTTCCCATGCCTTTCATAGGCCAAGGAAGGCCTGTACTTGAAGGCTGTACAAATACTGTGGTAATTTATCTAGTACCTAAACATGCAGGAGGTTCGACTGCAGCAAGAATGTTCTAGCAGCGTGAGATGTCCTCAGCTGCTGATAGACAAGTATAAACAGTAAAGTAAAGCATGAGCTCATTGCTGCTAAAATACTTGATATTGAAGAAAAGAAGTAAAAAAAGGAGTAAAAAAATTGTTTTTATTAATGGACAGCAGCGAAAGCATTTCAAATGAAAGACTGTGGAAAAAAGCAGAAAAAAATACAGTGAGGAAAAATGATGAGGATCTCAAAGTGATATTTGGTTGCATGGTCAAGAGCACAATGGATTTGTGAATAAACTAAAATTGGTTATATAGATATCATAAGCCTTGAAGAATTTTAACTTAGAGAAGAAATCTGAAAAGTATCTAGGCAGGAAACTAGTGTAAACCTCTGCAAAGATTTCCACTGATTTAGAAACCAACTGTAAGCTGTGGGGAAAAATAAGAAATTAGTAATAAATCAAGATTGCAGTAGCCATCAAGTTAACCTGTAATAGGAATGGAGTATATAGATGTGTGAAAAGTTAGAATAAGTAAAATCTGTACTTTTCATATGGCAGAGGAGAATATAGAGGTGAAATCTGTGAGATATGTGTTAATTAAAAAGAAAAGGACAATCAATAAAATATGGCAATGCTCTTGCCAAAGCAAAGGTGGTATTCAGAGGGAACAGCTAAAAAGCAATGATAATTAGGTTTGAAAATAGGTTGCTAAGAGATATTTTTTCTAAGAAGCGATTACATAAAGAGATTGGATAAATGCTTTAAAAGGACAGTTTGGATGTTGGTGATCGTGCTCCTGGGTAAGAAGATGGAGTAGAAGTCCTGTGGTAACTGTGTTTTTGCTTTGAGAAAAGGGTAATTTTAGTTCTGAGTGCAGTTGACTCGTAGCGAAATATGTCATAGAGAAAGCAGGGGAAAAAATGATAAAGAGAGGAAAACTGTGCCCAAGAACTTTGGGGAAATTCCAGAGACGATGTAACAAAGCTTCCACACTGGCTTTCTCATCTTCTTGCTCTGTATTTCTGTTCTGACACTAACGAGCCTGTGCTAGGATAGAGTAAGGCAATTTTCAATCCCACATAACATATATTACATTATTTTCAAAAACATTGATATTTCTTTGAAAGAGAATCCCATGCAAGAGAACTGTTCTCTGAAATTGTTTTCCCAGGACTAAGTCTGAATGTATATGGCTAGCTCACAGAGAGGATAATGGTGAAATGGCCAGGACCAACATGCCTTCTCTGAAAAGAATACAATAGTGTACCGGAGTAAGTGATGCTGTTCAAAATATGATATATAAGCATCAAATGATAACCTAGAGCACGTATTAATCAAATTTGGGGTTTTGGCTCTGAATTGAATTTTTAGACTACAGAATTTCAGACTTCAAGTGGAAAGTGAACAAAGTGAGAGAAGCAAGACTAAGGTTGGGATTGTCACCTGTACCTCTCTGCTAAACATGTTGTGGTTGGTACTGAGTAAAACCCACCCCTACAGCCTACTTTTAGTGGTGTATCTGGTGGCTTGGACAATTCTCTGTGGTCTATCGGCAGCTGGAAGGGAGAGACACTTTGGAGCAGCTTCTGCCTTTTTCCAGATGGTGCCAGAAATTCAGGAGCACTGTTGTCTGTCACTCCAAGAGAGGTAATAGTCATTTCAAAGCCAGGCTTACAGCCATCAGACACTGTAATTGTCAGTGACCATTGTGGCTGCTGTTAATAGGGGTGGCAGAGAAAATTGTTTCAGCCCTGCATGTTTATCAGCTTCCTTCCCGTGAAATCACAGGGCTCTCCACGGCGGCATTAGCAGTAGTATCAGCAGCAGCTGGCGGTGATTTTCATCCCTCGCTGGGGCCCACCCCACCCAAGGCACAGTGCAGAAGCCGGGAGATGCATGAATGAATCTGCAGGCAGCGATGTGCAACAGCAGCCAGCAGAGGAAAGAGGGGTTTTCCTCGGAGAATCCTCTCAGTCAGACGGAAAGTTCAGCTAATTGCAACTTAAAGTTCAAGCCTCTGCAACTGTTTGCTGCCTAAAGAAACCTGCTGTCATTTTTGGAGTCTGTGCATACAATTAAACATGTAATTGAATTCCCTTTTGTATGCACTGGATTTGGGACTTTCCAGTTCCTGTATAAGACAACACTGGCTGTGTTTTATAGTGCAGCAATCTTACTTCAGAACAATAACCTTCAATTCTCATTGGGGGAAAAAAAAGGAAGAAAAAGAAAGAAAACAGAAATAAATTGAATAATCAAACTTTAGTAATTACCAGCAGGTAGACTCCAGAAACAACACCAATTCAAAGTAAAAATCAGAGACCTGCATTTACACAGTTTGAAAAATACATTGCTTTGCTTTTTTTTTTTTTTTTTTTTCTTCTTCTAGTAGTGACTGGACACGATTCAGTGGCTGGAAGCTCTAACAGACTGTGCTATGTGTTGACACAAAAGGAAAAAGAAAAAAATGAAGCAACCTCAGACATGCTGCAGCTGTGGTAAAACTTCCGTTGCTGTCTTTGCTAATGATCCTGTCCCAACAGCAACGTGAGATGGCTGCAAAAGAGAGTGCCAGGCACAGGCAGGCAGCTGGTAAGGGAGAGGGTTTGAACCAGTGATCATCAGCTAGGCAGATCATGTCTATTTTAGTAGATACCTGCTTTTGTAAGTAAGAAAGCTGTCCTTGACATAACATATAACACCAAAAAATCTGTTGTTCTGTAGCTTTGCTTGATTATAGTTGTCTCACAGGGACAGTGAGTTAGCAAGGCTCATGGTGAAACGGGTTCTCAGAAGTACATTTCCCTAGGGGGCTTTTTTATTGTTATTTTTGTTAATGGATAGGTGTCTGTAAAGCAGCAGGGTGTGGTATGTGTGGGCAGAGGTGATGAGCAGCTCCCCGCAGCATTCCCATGCAGAAGCGAGAGGTGAGCTGGCGCAGAGCGCGTGGTCGGTGCCCAGCCAGCACCCCTGGGCAGAGCAAGCGAGCCGGGTCAGGCAAGCACACAGGCCTCCAGCCAGCTCAGGGGCTGCCCCGCCAGCAAACTGGCAGCTGCTCTGAGAGAATGTGTCTTGCTGCTGGGCGAGTGCAGCAGCCTGGGACTGTATCACACCTACCTCTGCCATGCAACTTGAGCCTTTTCAAAGAGCAGGCAGAGCACATGTGCCCGCTCAAGGCAGGCCAAGGAAGCCAGGCAGCTGCTCCTCTGTGCTGTGGAGGGACGTGGAGGTGAAGGCGGTGGTGTGGTTTGGCTGTGCAGAGGCAGCCAGGCCTCCTGCCTCCATCCAAGAGTACCAGTGGAGCTCCTATGCAGGGACTGTGGAGTGGTTAACTGCAGAGCTTCAAGGGAAAGTAGTTTTGCCCATTATAAAGAAACATGATTCATTAGTAATGAAGAAACCGAGGGTGAAGCCTGAACTCATTTCATGGTTTGCTTTCACTGGCTTCCCTGTTCTTCCTTCTCCTTCCTGATTAGGTGTCCTCCATTCACACCTTTTCCCTTTTCCATTGTTTTCAGCCATGTAAGTGTAGAGAAAATGCCTCTTTTGTTAGTGAACCTCCAGATTTATAAATGTACTCTTTTGTTCTCTGTTCCTTATTGCTTACACGTAAGATTGGCATGTAGGAACATTTAAAACATAGAAATTAAATAATATTTATTCGGTGTTCAAACCAATTTCTCCAGAAGCAGTCTTATTAAAATCAGATAAAATTTCTCCATCACTGTGATGGTTCTGTCCTATTTCCTCGTGTGTATGTTATCTATACACACACTGGAGACTGGCAGTTATTTTCACTGCAATAACATTTGCTTCCTGTTAGAACACAGCCTACACAATATTTCATTTTCTTTAAAAGTCTCTTTTCAGGACTGATACTTCCCTGATAAGGGATGTTTGAAGCCGTTTGGCAAATGAGAACTTATCTAAATCTTTTGTCCTGCTGTCAAACTGAACGCTTATTTAGATTCAAGAACTTTAAAATTGATTTAATAATTAACAGAAGGATGATGTATTAAATCTATTAATGTTTCTTTCCTGTTTGAGGCAGAAACTTTGTAATGATAACCACCATTTCTTTTCTTGATATCATAGGACTGTTTTGCACAAAGGCTTGATACTCTGGGAAAGCTGAGTGTCAAGAGTCACAAAATGACTCAGCAAGACAGGGGAAGACCCAGGAGCAGACCTAGTGCCCTTGACCACCTTGTAGGTGGGCCATTTGGCTGCCATGCCAGAATATCACATAACCAAAAGGCTATGGATTTGGAGAATTTGAGTGTCCCTATGCAGCAACTGTGTGTATCCAGTTGGTAGCCAAGTGTATCTTTTAGATTCACACACTGTCTGTTGAAGAACAGCTTCTACCTATTTCCCATCTTCCCCATTAATCCATCTCTCTGTGGCATTTGGCTGAAGCAGTCCAATAAACTTGGACTCTTATCAGCCTGTGTCTGTGATAAAGGAATAAATCTATTTAATACAGTAAAAAAACTGCTGCTCAGCAGCAAAGTCATTCTCAGGCAAAAGGGAATGTGGAGACCAAGCTCTTTCAGGAGGCAAGCCTCAGTGAAGGTTCAAGGAATATGAAAATTCTCTTCTTCACCCTTTTTTTATTTCATTTCAGCCTTCTATGCTGGCAAGTCTGACTTGCTATCCTTGGGATTAATGAGAGGCTAACAAGGCAGAGAATCCACTGACTTCCAAAGAATGATGTTAATGAAATGTCACTCTTATTTTGGAGCGGCAAAAATCACTGCCTTCTTGAGAGGAGAAAAAGCACAGAACTCTTCTAGCACAGAAAATAAAAATGCTTCGCTAGAAGTGTCGCATTGAGCACTACTAAAACTCCACTTTCCCAGAATATAACAAATTCTTTTTATAGCTACAGAGAATTGGTACTTGGTTTCCATTGATATCTGAATGGACGTGGCTAAAGTTATAGACAGGCAGCTGTCAAATTCCCAGTCCTTGTATGTACAGCTGCAACAGGCAGGCACTGTGAGTATGTGAGGCAACTTCCCACGGTGACTAACTAGAGAGAAGTTTCTTTCCTGCTTTTGTGGCTTGCCTCAGAAAAGCCTGAATCCATTTGCTCACTGCTCTGGTGTAAAAGGTTGCAGAGCTTTTCTCAGGATGCATATGACTTTTGTATCTCCTGATGTTTCCATTAGATCAGTCCCATTCATTCGTTTTCTTACGGCTGTATTTCCTGGCTGCTTGTTGGATGGCAAGTGGTCTGGGTAGTTCAGCTTTGTGTTCTCCACCTCTCCTTGGCCTGCCAAGTCTCACACATTATCTAGTAATGATGCAGCTGGTGTTCATCCTGAACATAGCGCAGCATTAACTGGCTTTTAACACAGAGAAGCAGAGAGAAGTAGAAGGCTAAGACCAGCACTGTTATGTTTAGACATGAGGATTAGATAGCATTTTCTGTCTGTGTGGGTTTCTGAGAATTGGAGAAAAGCATGATCATCCAGTTCTCCATGAGAAGGCACGTCCTGGGATTTAGATACTCTTGAGATCAATGACTGCATCCGAATGTATTTTCTATTAACTCTTTGCTGAGAGTATATTTTTGTCTAAGCAGTTCATATGACAAGTAGTTCATGATTCTGGAGTTGGAGATGGTTTTTTTTCTTAAGTTGTTTTATATTTCCTAAGAAAACCTGTTACATGTATATGTGCCAGTGCAGTCCAGTAATGATAAATTAGACAAGAGTAAAAAATATATTGTCTGCAGAGCAATGCAAAACTGGTACAACGGTGCCTTTAAAGATCAGTGGCATTTTTATCTGAAATTTCACATTTGCAAATGAATGAATTTCTTAGTGACCTTCCTTTGCTGAGCAAAAGAGGAGAAGTTCAAAAAACTTTGTACTTGACTTGGTTACCCTTCAAAACAAAATACGGACAAGCTTACTTCTGTTGCTTCTGTGTTGTCACAAGAGATAAAAAATAGCCACGGCATTGAAAGTCTTGAGCTCAACAGGGGCTATATATATTAACAACCTATAAAAGTGCTGATAAAATCTATTGTTACAGAACTGCATCGTCAAAATGCAGTGCTCTCTTCTGAACGCATGCTATATTACTTTAAACATTTGAATTGGACATGAACACGTGTCTGAAATGTTCTCTTTCATTTGTCGCTTGCTGGATTCTCTCTGGTACTGCAAAAGAAGAACTTGGGTTTTTCTTAAAGAGAACTCAAATGTTTACACTTTCTCAATATATTACTTCAGAAATAGGAGATGTCTCTGATGAAATTTAGTTCTGTAGTCATTCTCTTTCCTGCATAACATGGAGTTCGTGTAAATGTTACAACATTTGGTCTGGAGAGATCAGCTGTCTCATCTGATGCATTTTGTCAACATAAATAGCACAGTTGGAATCAGGCTGAATGTGTTTAAGTCACCATAGAAACTGATATCTGAGTATATTGTCATTTAATGAGTAAAAGACCTTAGGTAGTGAGTGCCAAGTGAATTGACAGATATGCTCATTGTAGACAAGAAAATCTAACCTTTTTTGTAGTAATTTGGAAGTTAGTGATGTTGCACCCACTTTATGTGTGGGGAAATGGAGAAAAAGCAAAATAACTTACCCAGCAATGTAGCTGGAAACAGAAAATTTTCTCCTAAGCCTCAGCATGGTGCTCCATCCACAAGATAACTGCTTTTTTTTTTTTAGTGTGGATTTCAGAAAGCAGCTGTGATTTTGTATACAGGATTATTTCAGCTGAAATAAGCATTTTTTAATATTCAGAAGAGAAAAGTCCTCGAGTAAAATTCTTCCACTTGCAGAAATTTACAAGCGTAGAGAGAACTGGAGCATTTCTAGAAAGCTGGCATCTTAAAATAGGAAACTTCTTAGTTACTGGCTGCTTGGTAGTCTGCACCTGGCTACGCAGTCCTTACCACATTTGGACAATACATGTGAGAAAATATTCCTGTGTGTGTTTCATTATGAGCAAGAGATAAGTATTTTCCTAATTTGTGCAGCGCTTTATAAGCCATTGTTTGCAGACCTGCACTGAGATTATTGACCCTATCAGATACTTTACTGACTTTGTTGCTCATACTCGGTGCTCTGGCCATATCACTTTATCAGTACAAGTTACAATCTTATTGCTGTTGACTCACAGGAAATTCAGATGCAGCAATTGCAAGACAATTATATTAACACCTTTTATTAACACCTGACTCACCCTGATTTCATATGAATGTATCCACAATCATAGCTATAGCAACATGTTCATGTCCCATGTAAGTCTATCTTTTGCCCTTTTATTTACTGGATCAATATCTCAAGTGGATTGCTAAGCACCCAGTATCTCCCATTCTTTCAGAATAAATAGTGTTAAGAGTCAGATGAATGAGCAGAATTTCAGAAGTTGGTTGTATGATGTGCCTAAGACACTGTCAGATTGCTCAGGACTCTTAGAGACTCTATGTACAATGGCTGATAGTAGATCATCCTAAAAAGTGTTCCCACCCTACATCAGCTGCTTCTGCTGTTTCTAAGAGCTATCTCTACTTTGTGTAAAGAACTTATTGCTTCTCGTTTTTCTTAGTATGTGATGACATCTTCACACTTCTGTTCTCAGTGTCCTTTACTGGTTTCCTTTCTTTTTCATGTCTGCTGTAAACTTTTTGGTCTCAATTCAACTTGTACTTTTGTACCTACTCATCATGAAGGGGAATCACACAAAATCTGTTATTTACTTTGTCTAATGTATTTGACTTTTTTTTCTTCTAGAATGTAATCATTTTTCTTCCAAAAATACCTATTTAAGCTTTTCTACTTATGACGAAGACTTATGTCTGATTTGCTATTTGAATTGACTTTTGCTCAGAGTGAATCTGACTTCTTAATAATTTCCAGTCTCGGGAAAATTACAGCACATGAACTGAGGTCTGTCACTTCATCATTTGCTATTGAAATGTTGACATAATTTTGAATCTTTTCATAAAATCCACATATATTTCATTAAAATATAAGATTATAAGGATCTGTGAGCACCACAGCAAAATCACTGGCTTCACTTCAGGAAGACATTGAATCCACTTCTTGAGGATTATTGTCTTCAAACAGAAGTGTTCATACCTAAACTCATGTAGGATTTAGTGTAGTACTGGAATTCACAAAATACTGAGTTCACACTGCCTGTACTTCTTTCCCATTCTTCCCTCATGCACGTGAATCTTTACTCCCATGAAAAATATCTGGGGACAGCAATAAAATAGGACAGATATATGAGGCATTTTGCAATTTTCCCTATACTTGCAATAACAACAAATTTATATGCATGCTAATGATAATTGCAAACAATAGGAATAGCATTTTCCTAAAACGTTTCTTAAAAGATTCAAGACTAGAACTGTAAGGATTATTTAAGAAATTGAGCTGAACATCTAACTTGATATACAAACAACCTGTATGTATCTTATGAAAATTTCTTGCTAGTTGATATTTTTGGTAGAAATCTCAAGATTTTTGAAACTTGGTGGTGGAGTCTCCTTCTCTGGAGATGTTCAAGACCTGCCTGGATGCCTACCTGTGCGACCTGCTGTAGGGAACCTGCTTTGGCAGGGGGGTTGGACTCCATGATCTCTGGAGGTCCCTTCCAACCCCTACAATTCTGTGATTCTGTGATTCTGTACAGATGGGTAGAGACACGTGGCGTCCAGCAAATGGAAATATTGTGCCACCAAAAGTTCCAGTAGAAGCTGCCTGCTGGCCTAGGCATTTTTGTTACAGGGTTTGTGATCCCAGCCCCTGAGGTATTGGAAAAATAGAGGGAAGAGTGGGTGTGACACTGTTCTCTTCCATTGCAAAGAGATTGTACTGATTTAAGTGCCTTTAACTTTTCCGTTGACTTGCATGGACTCCAGATGGGATTTGATTAAGACGATTGTGTTAATCATTGCACCTACTTATAGAAAGTGATCATTTTCAAAGCTGACTTTTTGTTTGAATATATACTGCAGATCACAAACCAAATCTTTCTGCCGATGAAAATCTTGGGCTTTTTCACTGTCTGTCCTAATTCTTCAGGAGTTAAATTTCACAGTTTTCAGGAAATGCGTATGAAATAATCATTTCATGAGTCTGATTTTTTCAGTACTTTGTAGTATACTTTGCAATGATCCTAAAAGTGCTCTGGTTGCCATCGCTCTGTTGAAGTTGTACTCGTGGCCTGATGCCTCTTGTGTTTTTACAGTGAGACTCACACTGGGATCAACGTATTCATAAAGTTAGAAGTTTTTGCCAAACGTTGTTTCAAATAAGTAGCTTTCTTCAAGTTTTGTTCATGATTTAATTATCATTCAGCATCTAATTGGGTTGTGTAAGTGGCTGGTCATGGATTCATCCAATTGTTTGTTAGGGCAGTGATTGTTCAAAGAAACACAAGTATCAGTGCTTTTAACTCCTGCATATTCTGCAGGCCTTGGGAATGCAGATGATACCATATGTCATTAGCCTTTTTTTTTTTGTGTGTGTGTTTGAAAATCACAAGCATCCAGTAGTAGTGTTTTACGCATGTTTCTAACTTCAAAGCTGTGTACAAAAGTTGCATCTATATTTTTAATCTGAGAAAGCTGAATCTACTATGAGTCATTAAAATATCTGTTACATTGGAGATTTCAGTGCTCCACTTTGAGTCACCAGTGAGGTCTTGGTCAGGTTGAATGGATTACTGGGCAATAAGTGCAATATGGGCAATCGAATTTCAATCGATATGCAGTTAAGAATTAGGCACCCTCATTAATTGTTTAAAATTGTGCTATTATTTTGCAAGGTAATTCCTTGCGAATTCATACAAGAAACTTCTTTAAAAAAAAGAAAAATTGTTTTTTTTCTAGCTTTTTCCAGATGTTTTGAGTGGGGATGTGAAAGAAACTGTGCATGAGTTTGTCTGCATCGTGAGGAAGGTGAATGCTGAATAAGAACTGACAAGGACTCCTGTTTGTCCTTTGACATCTTAGTATGTAAGGCATATTCGAAGAAGCCTTGTTCCTTTCTTGTTCCTTTTGTGTCTACCAGGCTAATATTATCTTTACATTAGCTGTCTAGCCTTCAGAGCTTTTAAAAAGATTTTTGAGGTTCCTATAGCTGTTGTTTTTTTACAGGGGCCTTGTTCAAGGCAGTGATAATCTTTTTTTATTCAATGTCTTTTTTTCTTCCTTTCAGTTTTGATCATTGATTGCTTTTCTGTGAAATTCTGTGAACATTTACTAGAGGTTTTCATGGGGGATTTTTTTCTTTAAGTCCAGAAAATATTTACCAAGAAATCAGAGTTTTAAATGTTAGGTGAAAAACAGCCTCAACTCTCACCTGCTATTTTTATTTGCTAGCATGCTGCAAGTTGGTGGAATTTAAAATCTATCACTTAATTGGAGTTGTTGATCTTATATCTGATTTTGTATGAATCTTTTATCTAAGTAACCACAAAACTTTAATCAGGCTTCCCATGACTTCTCAAAGCTTAGATGGAGGCTGACTGCAAAACTTGTAAGAACACAATAAAATAACAGGGTAATAGTTTGCTCTTACAGTGTTCTTTATCAGTCAATCTCAGATTGCTTTGTTAGGGAGGTTAGTTGCAAACTGAGGCAAAGAGAGATGAATTGGTGTATCTGCATTATACCAGCAGGTAAATGACAGAGCAGGGAATAGACATAAGGTGCTTTGAGCTCCAGGCTTGGGATCTGTCTGCTGAGAATCTATGACCAGCCACTTACACAACAGCTTTTCCCCTGCTTTTGTCCCAAATGACATAACAATTTGCTTTCAGTCAAAAAAATGAAGATCAGACTCCGACTATTAATCACCAGCTTTCGTTTCCTGCACATTTCTTCACCTGGATTGCATGGAACCAGTCCCAACTGATTCACTATGCAGTCCTTGTTATTCAGTCTTTGGGGTTAGACAGCCTGGAGCACTGCTGGTATGACAATGATGATCATGTTTTCATCATGTGCAGGGGGGCATATCTGATAACTGTCTAATTCCAAGACTATGATTTCACTGCCTGCAATTTTTCCGAAGAGGTGCTGCACAGCTGTACCATGTTCTAGTGGAGTCTGAAGGCTTTCAACCCACTGCTGGGCAAAGCTATTGCAAAGAAAGTAATATTAATGTCAGCAGCAAGGAAGTTTATCGTAAGTGATGACACTGTATAGGCTCACTCAGGATGTTTATCAGAACAACTGTTGCCAAGGAGATGAAGCAAGTTTGGAAGATGCATTAGCAAACTTTCTGCAGCAAATGCTGAGGAACTAAGCATATTTCTTGTACTTACTTGCATTCTGAATGCTTTATTTGATAAGTGCCACTCCTCCTCCCGCCATCCCCCCATTTTTATGAAGGTAAATTGGTAGTCAGGGAAACTATCATACTAAGATTCTGATGATCTCTAAGTATCAGCAATCAAATAGATAATGATTTTGGTGGCCTGTAGGTATATATAGGGGGAAGAACAACTTAGAGGGAAGCCAAGAACTTGAGCTCTGTTTTGCATGCTTTTTTGAATGGGCACTGACTGAAGTAGCACAGAGACATGAGGGATACTTATTAATATCTGGTAGGGAAAGCAGATCATCCTACTGCAGGTCACCCTTTTCATACTGTTGTCCATATCCCTGCCACATCTCTCCTTAGTACTTTCTTTTCATTTCAGAGGGTAACCTGAGTCCACTTGGCTCATAGGGTAATCATGGCTAAGTCATGGCTTTTTACATAGTTAACAATTAACAGAGACGTAAGGAAGCTACAATCTTATTTGCCTTTTCAGCCAAAATTACTACGTTCTCAAATATAACTGCATAGCAGGAACAGCTTTGGCATAACTTCAAAGAAAGGTCTGATTTTATAGCTCTGAATCTATGGAGACATCTTCACTTTCTTGTCACCACACCCAGCTATTAAGAAAATGCTGTTTCTATTTACAGCAGACAACCCTCACTGCATGCAGGTAATTCCTTTTCAAGTGTGTTCCTGGACTTTGCTGCCTTTAAAAAGCCAGCTGTGCAGAGATTTTCTTTCTGAATATTAGCAATCTGTTAGAGATGCAGCTGTGATCTTTTTCTTTCATGAAAATTTTCAAGATTCAGAAAAGTCTGTTAGATAGCACTGATTGAAGTCTGAATGAGTTATGGAGTGCAAAGGAGGGCTATGAAGATGAGGAATGGTCTGCAGTGCAAAGTGTATGAAGAACAGCTGAGACAGGAGGTGGACTTGATGATCCTTACGGGTCCCTTCCAATTGGGGGAGATTCTATGAATTTCCTATGCCAAACTGAAATAAAAATAAGAAATTAAAATTAATTCTACAAGGAAATGTTGGACTGGGTTCCTTAAACTGTCAACTTATATTGAAACCCAGTAAGTAATTTTTTTTAATTAATTAATTTAATTTAAAATTAAAATTAATTACTTTAAAAAAATAATTATTTTTTGAAAATGTTTTTCTTTCCTCTTAGTTTATGCGAACTAATTGTTTCAAAATGAGAGAGTTTTAAACTGAAGAACAAAACTTTTCACAGATTCACAGAATATCTCAAGTTGGAAGGGACCCACAAGGATCACTGAGCTTTCCTGAGGTATCCACAAGGAATACTTAGAGAACAGAAGATATGGTTTATAACCACTGTATCTGGAAATATATTTCTTATAAATTACTTGACATTTCGCAACTTGGCAGGATACCAAGGAAAGTGTTTCATCTGCCAACTCCCGGGAATCTGTAAATTACTTTTACCTTGTGGCAGCCATTATTTGGAGAGGCCTTGCATATGATGTAGGTGGCTTATTTCCAGTTTTTTTCCTCTGTTTTCTACAGAGAATGGGGACTAGAAGAACAAGAATCACAAGTGGGAGAAAATAAAAACATCACCCATCCACGCTACATGACAAACATGTTGCTTGATCCCTGGCACTTTTTTGTTGTGATGGTAAAGCTCTACAACCTCACACAAACACGTTTGCTTAACTCACGTGGATTCTGCAGATTTTGACTTCTAAATTTTCATCAGTGTGTAGTCATGCCAGTTTAGAGTCAGATTTTCCCGGTACAGCTTTCCTTTCCCCATCATGCCCTGAGGGATTCAGGTGTAGGTGTGTTTTAACGATGTCGACACGTGTCTATTAGTGAATGGGGCTGGGACTAATGAATCATTTTACATAACCAAATGAACAGCTATCCAGTGGTTTCCAGCAGTAATGACCTGGGCTTTAGTCCAACTTCTGACATCAAGGTGAAAGCTTCTGCATGCCCTCACAGTTGCCTGGACTGTGAATTGGTGTAGGGAATGGATTTACTAATACACTCTAAAGAAATGGTGGAATGATCAGCAAATAATCAAGTCATTTGGGCCAGCATGTATGTTTTAGGTGATCACTGAACAATATTTTTGTTTATTCAAGTTCTCACAGATGTCACAATTACAGTAGTTGTGCTTTCTTAGTATTTCTGCAGACAGAATGTCTTGGCTTCTGAAGTGTTTCATGAACTCATCCCACGTGTGTTTTGTATTCAGCATTATGATTTAGCCATAAAGCAGTTTTCCCAATAAGCATTTAAAAAGCAAACACTAACTGTAGATAGATCTGAACCGAAAACCGAGCTCTGACTCATATACAGATCTTAGAGTTCTATCATCCATTTTCTAGATTTGCTTAGAGAGGAAAATTAATTACCAGGAGCTCTTTTTAAAAGGATTTTGATGTTTATAAAATGCCACTTTTCTCTTATTCTTTATCAGCACTAAAGCAGGCACTAACATTAATAGTGTTGATAACAGTAGTAAGCAAGTTGATCCTTTTCCAAAGTGTCAGTACAAGATTAAATAATCTATACAATTAAATAATCTGTGATTCTAGGGAAACATTTACCCATTTATATCTGCCTGAAGCCTGAAATCTGCTTAAGAAACTTAGAACAAATCTCTTATTAGCTAAGAGTAGAAGCCACATAAGCAAATAGAGAATGAAACTGTCTGCAACTTCAGTTCTGTCCCTGTTTTCAGACCCAGTTTATCACATTGTGGTCACCAGTCAATCATCCTGAACCACAAGCCAAAGAGGAAAATCCCCCTGAGAACAGCATACTAATGTTTCCTTTTTGTTGCCATGCAGTGATAAACACAGTGGTTTTACCAAGAAGATGATTAACAAGCTGATGTTCTTCTACAGGTTTTCTGTAAAGTGAAACAAGGTTTTCACAGGTCTTCCACTTTGTTTGCTTTGATGAATCTATGCAGTGATTAAAAAACCTTCATATACCTTTATATACCTTTAAGTACATATATACATATATATATATGAGAGTCATTATCCACCTTGAGAATGAAACCACTAGGTTTTCTCCTGAAAGCAATGAAGAGAAGAAAGAAGTGCATGAACCATCCACACAGTACATAAAACATCTTTCTGCAGAAGTTACTATAGTGGGAAAAATTTACATGTGTCAGCACTACTCACTGTGAGTAAGGGTTGCAGAACCAGGATGGAAATGGAATTGCACCTGGCTTCTTATGGCGACAGCTTCTAACAAGTCTCTGGTATTAACAAATGGGGTGTAACTCACAATTTCATGAAGGGACAAGAAGGCTTTTTAGTCTATCTCATCTAGTTATATCACAACAGTGGGGTCTAGCTGGCAAATTCTCAGGAGAACAAGGATAGTAATCTGGGCTGAAAATCAGTAATTAAGTTTGGTTTAGATACAGGATTGGTAATAGCTTTAAAGGGTTTACTGAAGAAGAACTCGCAGCTGTTTTCTGAGTGTCTGTTCATGACAAAAAAAAAAAAAAAATATTAACAAAAAGGAAGAGCTGGAGAGAGAGGCAGAGCACCAGAAGTCATAGGAAAGGAAGGGAGAAATGACTTGTGTTAATGTTTTCCATGCTTTATAAAATTCAGTGCAAGCTTAAGGGCATTCCATGGCTTTGAGTTGAGTCAGCCAAGTCTCATGGTCTGGATGAGATTAATGATCATGACAATGCAGGCATGTTTAGTCCTTTTTCCTTTTTTAAGAGCTGTTATTAAACAATGTTGTCTTTCAGCAGCAGCAAATCATGTGGGTGTCATGGACAAATCATGGCCTGTCAGCCCTCAAAGGCTGCCAACCTATAAGAGGGGGCAGTAGGGAAGGTTTGGGTGCCTGTTATCATTCTGCTCTGAGTCCACTCTGAATCAGCTCCTTTGAAACTTCATATGCAGTGAGGGGATCAGTAATAGTCTGGCACACGATGTGGAGCCATAATGTAAGAACTCTGGAGTTTGATTTCCAGGTTCCCTGGATGACTGCATAGCTCTGGTCAGTGTCCTCTGCATCTGTAGTTTGCCATATTTAAAATGTTGAAATTACTGCCTTCACAGAGGAGATGCTGGATTTATACAATGTGTTGAGACTATAAAACATTATGTGAGTTGTAGGCATCACTGTTATCCTTTTTTCACACTCACCGCTTCAAAAACATGTCTGCGCTGCAATAGTGTTGCAGACACTTTTAATAGCAGGTTTAGAAGATATAGTCAAAATAAGAACAAAGCTCTTCAGCTCAACATTATTTTAGGGCAAAGTGCCAGCTAAGAGAATGGCCTCAAAACCAGTTTTGCAAATGAGATTGCCACATGTGTCCCTGGTGTTTCCTGGCCTGCCATATGATCTCACGCATTGCATGGATACGGCTTCCTGGGAGCCTCAGTCCTTCTGCAGTGCAGATGTTCAGAACACGTGCACTGCGCCTGGTGCTTACCAGAAGTGTCCTGGTGTGCAGGATGTACAGTGTAGGGCCAAGCTCAGCATTTCCATGGAAAACATGCGTGTGCAGAGCTGTACCCTACAAGTAGTTCTATTAAGGTTATTTGTGTAAATAAGCCTATTTATCCTCAGCAGTTGGAGGTTAGGGAACTGACTGCCTTAAAAAGTGATTCCAATAGTGACTGGATCTCTGGGTGGTAACAGCACCTATGTTATTATGTTTAAAAGCCATGAGTAGACTGAAGTTTGGTGACAACTGAATCAAATTCCCTTTATACAGAAGTGAACTTCACTTAATGTTTCAGCGAATCTATTATAAGCTGCAGGATTCAAATGTAATCCAAAACAAGGGGATGTGGAAATCTGCCTTCATAGCAGAAGTTCTTTAGATATGAAACTGAAGTTGTTGGAAGAAACGTTGATGTTTCAAAAAAACCTAGTTCCAAAATTACTGAATTTGTTACTTCTAACTAATACATCTTTGTGATATGACCTTAAAATATAATGTAATCTAGAGCTTCACAGAGTATGCTTATTTATTAGGAAACATCGACCTGTCTTGTTCTACAGGGGAGAGAAAAGCAAAAAGGGAAAAGTAAAGAGAAGACCCATCTGAGTTATTTATGCTTAATATAGCTGCTCATTAGACAACTTCCCATATAATGTCAGGTTTCAAATCAGGAATATTTGGAGTAAAAGTCACTCAGGTGGCAGCAATGAGAGCGGCTGCATCTCATAGTTGAAGCCATGGGCCACAACCATCTGCACGGAGTAGCTCTTAGTTGTGCTGTCATGAGAAAATATCTGTTGGGATCTACAACACAAATGCCTGTTGAGTACATTTGTTGTGAGTTACAGGCATGTTGTGTTGATGGCTTTTGAGCATGTTGTGCTGAGGCTTCTGTTGCTGAGGCTGTCATTTTATGTTAATCTACTTGCTTCTCCTTAGACTGGGAAACTCAGACTGGTTGCGAAATATTAAGTCTTCCAGAGAAAAAAAGTACATTTGTTAGTGTTCCTTCCTTACCAGCTCTTCATTCTTGCCTTAAAAATCTCTCGTGACATGGCTGTCATCAGAGTAAGTTTAATAAAACTATTTTTCTCTGGAAGAAAACATGTGCCAAAAAAGACGTTTTGAGAAAACACGTTTGACTTGCAGAAATTTTGCAAAACTAAAATTTGTGCTGCCTTGCTATTTTTGGATTACAAGTCATTAGGACTATTAATAAATGTTATCAATAAGATGTTATGTAACCTGTATCAATTTTGTACACGTGAAGTGCCTTTCTCAATGTATATAATTCTGTGGTAATGGAGTGGGAGAGAGATTTCTGACATCCTTTTTGTGGAAATGCAGTCCAAGTAATGATAAGGATTAATTCTATTACCTACAGTAAAAACGTTCAAGATTGGATGCACAGCTATTGTGCTCCTTTGGATGAGTTGCCACCAATACTACTGGATGCTACTTATCTTGTGCATGGTCGTTGTCTTCCGACAAGCTGCACAGTCTGGATTTAATCTGCTGTTTTATCTCCTTGATTGTTTCCTGTGATTGTTTCTCGTTACCTGTGGATAGGAGCATTCCTTGCAGTGAATATGCAGGAGCAGTGAGTAGATACACTGTAGATACAATAACCTCAGTTTGCCGGTGAACAAAAGTAAGGGGAGAATGTGTACATCTTGATTACTATCATTAGCTTTCACATCTTAGCTTTAGACAAAGGTAGACCATCAAGCAAAAATGGTGTTAGCAAGGTTGCTGGCTATTCACATAGAATGTGTCAATGAAAAAGAGCATGAAGTGCATTTGAGATATTTTGGGAAAGCAGCTGTTGTATGGCATCTTCTATTTCAAATAGATGGGGCGGACACCCCCTTTTTTCCTTTTCTTGCACGTGGAATTCCCATTGAGATTATAAGTGATTCATGTTCCTCTCTTTGCTAGGAATATCAGGCCACTCCTATTAAGCATGCTCTGCAGTTGTCATTCTAGTCTGGAGTTGCTACCACACTTTTCTCTTGAGGGAAAGGTGGGGCAGGAACAAAGTTATTTCACGTTGCTTTGAAGCATCCAGATCTTTCCATGTTTTCTATATCGAAGTTATTATTTTTAACTCTTTCTTTACAGTTTTTGCTAAAATAATAAAAAAAAAAAAGGACAACAAACAGATGTTCATATTTCCTCTCATTTTACTCAGGCACAGACTTAGCTTTGATTATACAGTCTTTTCACTCTTCAGCTGTTGAACTGTGTAGGCAGCATCTTTCCAACAGAGAGGAGCGGATGGTAATCTCCTCAGAGCCTCCAACCCTTTTGTCTTTCATTTAGTGTCTGTAGTGACATGAATGAGACATTCCCCTCCTGTAGGCTTTGCATGTACTGCTTATTCAGGGTGAAGGCCGGGAAATGAATTGCACAATAGAGCTATGGCACCCATGATATTATTTTAAACTTATTCATTACTTTATTCTCATACTGCTTGTCTTCTAAAGATAATTCCATGTGCAAACATACACAGTATTATTTGAAACCCACCTAACACACTTTTTACTACTAAAAAGACTTACTGCAGTATATATTGAAATTCTAACATGGGTTGACAATAGCATGTTTGTATTCAAGAGTGAGTTCAGAGTGCAGCAAGCAGAAGTCTTTCAAAATGAAGGGAAATGCTGTCAAAACTGAGGAACACGGAGCGAGAGGTTGGTTCATGTGTCCTCACACATTATGTATGGCCAAGGTTTCTCTTATTTGCTGGTAGAATAAGAAGAGCCTAAAGCTTGCCTTTCTGGGAGTATTTAACAGTGTTATGTTGTTCTAGTTCAGAATGTCTGTGCAGTTCTCTTTGGTTTCATATCAGGTAGATTCCCAGTGCAGTCTCTTGACTTTAATAGGGTCACAATGAGATAAAGAAGAAACCTTATGATCATAAAGGTTTTGATTATACTATAATTTCATCTTTAAACGATTCTGCTTTGAATAAATATTTTCAAATGCACTAGAATATTTTCTTTTTTTTTTTTTCTTTTTTCTTTTTTTTCAGTAAAGTCTCAAAGATTTTCACAACATATTTGTATCTTCTGCGTTGTTATTGTTGATGATAAAGCATGCTGTATTGGTAGACTTGCACTTTTGCATTTTTTGAAAGGTTGCCATGTGTCTGAGCCCAAGGAAGAAAAATATGGAGAAAGTGATCTAATTTAAAGTGCCAAATCTCTTTCTAAATGAATTAATATCTGCTGTTTGCTGCTGGCTTGCATTGGAAGAGCTATACTTGAAAATAAATCAATTTCAGGTCCTCAGTGAAGCATCAAGTCCAATAATTTGTAATTTTCTTTTATTTCAATCACAGAATTCAATGTAAGTTGCAGATATGGAGGAGTGTTTCATGTGGAGAAAAATGGTCGATACAGTCTCACACGAACTGAAGCAATTGAGCTCTGTAGAGCTCTCAATAGTACCTTGGCAACACTGGAGCAATTTGAAAGAGCTCATGAACTTGGATTTGAAACGTGCAGGTAAAGAATTTGAGGGGAAAAATTATATATTGTGACAAGGCCATCCATAGTGTAATAATTACTGTTGTTGCTAATTAGATGGCCATGTCATTCCTGAAGTAAGTTATATTATGTGATGAGCAAACCATCTTTCAGCACATGTACATTTGCACTGGGTTCTACAATAAGTCTTTGACTGCATATTCTTCTTACCAACTATCTTGAAGAAATCATGAACTCCTCCAGATAAAATGTAAAGATTTAGAAGATTGAGAGCATAACAAACTATTAAGGATGATGTTCAGGTCATTGCTGTGTCACTGGCTAATTGGTAAAGCAATTACATACAAAATATTTGTGATATTTAATGAACCTGATGTAGAGTCAATGGTATGCATAATGTGAGGAACTCTTTTTCCTGTCAGTCAACACAAAGAGCATCAAATAGCATTGTTGGGGAAAAATTACTGACTTCCAGTGAAGAACTGGTGACAGTGTTGGTACATTCTTAAATGATATGGATAGAGAAGTTTCAGAAAAAAAAAAAAAAAAAAAAAGAAAGAGAAAAAGATAGAAATACATTGTTAAGTAACTCAATTACCCCTTATAATTAATGTTTTATGGGGAAACAAATGTGAATAATAGGAATTCCTTAGTTTAGCAAAATATACACAAAGACATTGAAAGTTGATGATAATTTTGGCTTAAAAGACAAGTGTTGGAACAGATTCTTTGTCTCACCTAAGCTTCATCAAGACTGCATATTTGCCCCAAAGATGACATCTAGCTCAGGGTAGTCCAGCGGTCTGTAAATAGGTCAGACTAGAAAATCATGTGGCATTGTTTCACAAAAGACCTAGTACATTATTGCACAAGTCAACCTAAACATTCAAATTCGAAAGAGACTGACCTGGGGAGTTGTAAATTTGAAGGGTTTTTTTGTGTTTTTTTTTTCCCTGATCACGTAGCAGATTCATGTTGAGTAGCTTTTAACTGTATAAAAAATTAAAATAAACAGCAAATATTGAAGAATTGAATTCATTACGCACTGGCATAGAAAAGTTCAGTGTACATTTCCTCACAATTTTAGTTTGCATTCTTGAATTTATCATTGAACTTGTTCATATCTTAGCAAAGGACAAATTTGGATATGTAAGGCATGTAGATAGGGTTCTTCCCTCCCTCCCTGCCTGCCAGCCCTCCGACCCTCTTATTTGCTGATGCTGTGTCAGAAGTCCTTGTCAGTAGAGCTAGGCTCTTATCGAGCTTGAGTAGGAGAGAAAAAATAATAGTATGAAATAGCTAAAATATGTATGGAATGGTGAGTAAGCTGAATCAACAGATCATAAGAAAAGAAGGTGATTAACAGATTAAACATTGTCAACATCATAGGATCAGTTGGAAGTGGAGGTGAAGTAGTTTATAATTCTACCTACAACAGAATTTTAGAATTGCAATTAACTCTGTACATTATACATGCAACTGGAATAGAGCTCACAGATTAAAAAATTGCTAAGCTATGAAATGTATTCCTCCTGATGACTGTACATATTAAGAAGTAAAGCAAAAACCAGAATAAAGCCACAGTTGCATTACCATTCTTTCATCCCTTCAAGCTAAATACGCTGGAATTCATCAGGTGTTACAGAATTGCAAAATAGTACCAACGTGTTGTGCATTCTGGAACTCTGTTAACCACAGTCTTCACTGAAATGTGCAAGCTCTGTACACAGTTGCCATATTTTTCCTCTGTAAGAAACAGTAGGAACGTGTGGATGAATGACTGGTGTATCTGAATATTTTACTAAGGTATCTGCATAGTAGAAACTTGTGTGTGTCTTGCAGTCACTCTCTAAATTTGATAGAGTACTGTAACACTGAGACCCAAACATTTTTGTATGAAATGGCACTGGGTAGAATGTTATGCTTAATGTAAAAAGTAAGGAAAAAGAAGCCAGACTATGGTCTCAGGTGATACATCCTCTCACTGAATAAAAAGCACATTTAGCTTTCTAGCCCCTCATTTTCACTGCTTTGCTGTGGATCCAAGCATCTCAGCTAATGAAATCCTCAATTAAAATAGATTTAGCTGTAGACATTACATTACATGGGCTGGAAACTGATACAGCTACATGTGAGAGAAACATTCCCTGCATACAAAAATTATGCATAAATGCATGCACTGGTTTTTTTTAGGATGAAAATAACGGCTTACTTGTATCTTCTTCACGTTTGAGATATCTTGAGTGTTTGTTATCTGCTGTTGCACATATATGATGTGCTTTCCTCTGTACTTCACAGGTATGGTTTTATAGTGGGGCATATTGTTATCCCACGAATCAATCCATATCATCTTTGTGCAGCGAATCATACAGGCATTTACAAACTTTCAGCAAATACAACTGGCCGGTATGATGCATACTGTTACAATGCAACAGGTATGTAAGTGTGTTTATGGTGTTTTGTATACAAATTAAATAACCATGACATGTAATTCTTATTTAAGGTGCTAGAATGAGGTATTCTACATTAAATAGAACCTATTTCTCAACTGAGAAATACATTTTGTCAGCCTCCGGAAGTGCAGCTATAGTATCAGCACACTTAATGATCTATCTCTGTGATTATGTACAATTTTAGAAATTTTCTGGGAAGTTTTCTGGATTGTCAGGTGAGGGACGAAATCAAACATCGCCATCTTCAACTCTATCTAAAAGCACAACAATTAGAAGAGGATCAAGTGATTTTTAGGAGTATAAAGCAAGCTTTCCGATAGGTTATTTTTAATAAGTCTTTCAGTCTAACTAATTAGTGGTATATACAAAATTTTTTGCATTTTCCTTAAATTAATATTTTCTATTTTCCTTCTTTTTCAGAATCAAGGAGCAAAGCATGCGAGCCAGTTGAAAGAATAGATACTTCTTTCCTCAGCAATCAGAGTGAAATAGGTATTGTACTTACCAGAAAGCCTTGCCATTTTTATTTTTATTTTTTTTCATTTTTTAGGATTTGGTTATCTTTTTTCCACATAAACAATTGTTTTTAAAGATCAAGACAACCAAGAAAAAGATGTATAGATATACTGTGGGTAGTTAAAACGATTAATCACTCATCTTCCTATAAATCATATGGGGCTTAGTTTGTCTCAAGGTGTTAGGAGGCATGTTTTATTTGACATTTTTGAACAACAGAGCTGCTAATGTTTATTTAACCTAAAGGTCTTTGTTTAAGACAGCAACCCTTCAATATCTCATTTAAATTTCTGGTTAGAAGAGCAGCCAGAAGTGGGGGAAAATATTCATTCATAATAGATTACATTCTAAAATTCCTGTTGACTTCACAGAAGCCAAGATCTTATGTTCAAACACAAACTGATCTGATTAAAATTTCAAATTATTTGAATCAGAGTAGCCGCCATATGTTTGACAGTTATGTATATTAAAACAGTAAGACGTTGCACATCCTTAAGCGATGATCTAGGTAGGTTGAATGAGATGGAAAAAAACAGATGAACTGTTTATTTTTACTTCTTTGTTGTTCTAAGACATAGCTGTCTATCATAATTGTAATGTAGCTATGTACCTCCCGGTTATCAACAGCTGCCCTATTTACTCTTTCCAACAGTTATTGACAATGAGGATGGCTCACGTTTTAATGCAGATGGCACACGTCATAGTGGAGACTCCTCAACCTCAGGTGTGGATGATGAAAATTTAGGTAGTGGATCAATGCATGACACAACTCCAGGGGATACTTCTGTCAGGAGATCAACTCCTTCATATTATGGAAGTGTTACTCCTATCTCACATTTGCCAGATCATTCTTCTGGAGGAGGTGAAAAAGACCTGCATGTGAAAGAATACGGTAAGGACAATAGGATGCAACTATATCCCTTTTATTAAAACTGTGTGAAGAACTGCATTGCGAAGTAAATGATAACATGAGTGAAAGGGAAGCACTGTCTCTAATTTATATCACTGGGAAGTAAAAAGAAAAGTGTGTTTCTGGCTAAAAAAAAAAAAAAAAGCAAACGAACAAGCAAAAAAAAGCCCACACAGAAACTTATTGAATTTCTAATTTTTTTCTTTTTCTATTTTTTTTTTTTGTTTGTTTGTTTGTTTGTTTGCATGGGTGTACAAAGCAGCTGTACATATGCATAGTTTGGAAACATCAACGTCTTCCCAGTATGTTGAGAATAGATGTCCTAGGAATTTGCTAATGTCCTTGATAAAATATTGATTTCAGTTGAAGAATCAAAAACATGTTTAGCAGTGAAAGCAGATAGGTTAGTGAGCCAATGCTTATGAATATCTAGAGATAGGATGACATATATTTATCTGTTCTCTAATAGAGTGGATTGATACTAAGTAATAAAAGGAATGGTATACAGTTCAAGTGACTTCCCTTTGCACAAATACAGGGATTTTTTAGAATGTCTTCTTACTACAGCATATTCACAACACATAAAGTGATAGAAGTTCAAATTAAAATGTAATACCTTCTTCCTTTAGGTGGTAGAACCATATTCTAATTTTCTAAAGTGTTACCAAATACAAATACTATACTCATTTCTAGGGCATTCAGCAGGGTGGAAAATCAGTGAATTAAGGTACCTTGCCTGCATTTTGCTTTCTTGTGAAGGTGCTGAATACTTAGTTTTGTTTTTTATGTTGCTTGTGTACTGGAAATGATCAGAGGTCTAAAATACCAGCTCCCGTTGAGCCTAAGGGAAACAAATATACCTTAAGTACAATGATGTTTACTATGTGACCTCTGGCCACAGGCTTTCTATCAAATCGCCAACAACTTACCAGTGAAGGATGCCAGTAGTCTACATCATCATCCTCCATTAATCCTGACATTTAAAAAATATATAAACTAAAACATGGACATTATAAATTATATATATTAGAATTATAAAATAGCTTTTCATTGTATATTTCACAGTATATTAATGGAATCTTCTACTTGTTTTTCTATGTGATTCACATCATAAATGGTAAATCCTAACATTTTCTACCTGAGAAATTAGGACCAGAGCCATTCTTCCGGGTGTATGCCATGTAGTTCAATTGCTAGCCATGACAATTCCTATTAGCTCTGCTTGCTTACAGTTTAGTTCTTTAGGCTAAAGCTCAGAATATTTCTCAATAAAGAGGGGAGTACAAATAACATCACTTGCTGCTCTAGATTTCCTGTGCAGATGCCACACATGTACAGTCAGGGCTTTAATCGCACAAGAAAATCACTGATAGATAGTTCATTATCACTGTAATACATATACCTTTTGAAATGATTTATTTCGGTATTGTCTTTGCTACGTTACTAAAATAAAGAATATTTAAGTTTGAATTGTGTGAAAAACCTATTCTGTATCTTCTCTTCAGAAGGAACAAAGCTTTCAATATAGAATAATTGAAGTAGTTGTGAGTAATGAGTTACACCTCAGCTAATGAAATAGTAATGATTCATCCATCTCATGCAGGTTATGAAAGTTCCCCTACATCAACTGTTATCTTGGCAACAGCTGCTGATTTCCCCATAGAAGATGATGTACAGCATCCTGCCAGTACTAGTAAGATTTGTGCATTATAATAACTATATCAATTAATTATTGCATTAAAACTGCTTTCTTTTTTCCAGCAGTGCATTCTGGTAAGTGGTGTAATACACATTTTGTCCAACTTCAGAAATACCCCAAAAGACACTACTTTCTGGACTGATTACATCAGAAATAGACAGTGAAATGATTTTTTCACTTATTTAAAGAAATAAGGAGAACCAAAACACTTTTTCTTTCCTTCTGAGAGAGAAAAAAAAAAAAAAAGGAAAAGAGGAAAAGAAAGAGAAAAAAAAGAAGAAAAAAAAGTCTACTTCCCTAACTTACCAGAACTATTTACTCAAACAATAACTGTGACTGATTTTTTTCATCCATTTCTATTAGACACTCTTGTGCTCTGATGAATTTTTCCTTATGTTTCATGTGGAGCATACTCTGAAAAATCTCATTCCTTACAAAAGGCTTTTGTCCATTCTTTGGCTGATTGGATAGGAAAGCATCTACATTGATATTTTATATATGGAAGGAAGCTGTAAATCCATATTTGTCACTCAAGTAAATATGTTCCTAACACTTGCTGTGGAGAGAAGGTAGGAGTGACTACAGCAAGTCAGATGACCATTCAAGGAGAAGTTGAATAAATGTGGGCATCAATAGTAGTTATGCTTCTACTGAATGTTTGCTACAAAATGCACTGTACTTTAGTTTACCCACAGAAATTTGTGAAGTCAAGAACCAAAAATGATTCCATCATGCTGGAATAAGAACAACGACAACAACAAAACAAACAACTAGCCCCTCTAGTTCAAGAAAGTGAATTCAGATATTTCCAGAAACAATAACACTTAGGTAGGAATCAGATGATGGCTAATCAATGTATTAGTCATTTTACATCTCTCATCTCCCGTGACACAAACTCTACCAGCAGAATTCCTTTCTTAAATAACATACAGGGGACTCATCTCTTGAGGGATGCTATAGACAGAAGCTTACTCTATCTTGTTCAACAGTAAGCAATGTAAGTGATCTTAAAGGATGGTGTCAGAAAAATCTTTCCTCCATTAAATCATGTGTTAATTCCTCAGTATAATTTGAAGCTTGATTTGTAAAAGCTCTGCAGCTCTCTACTTCAATTATTTTCTTGTTGATAATTTTGATAATTTTGATCGTAGTTCCAGTCAAGCCCCAGATAACTAATTTTTCGTTACTCAATTGCTCAGAGACCAGATTTTATAATGTTCAGATTTTCTGATCTTAAAAAAGGCAAGCCATCCTCTCTTCTTGCCCTGAAATGCCTGGAACTCAATTTGCACCTATTTTTAGTTTACTGAGTTTGAATTTTGTATCTAAAAAATTGCCTTTTAATTCTATGGGAATCTTTCTTATTAAATGAGTTTTTATGGCTTCGAGAAGAAGAGAAATCTTAAGTTTTTAAATTAACAGAATACAACCTGATCATGCTAGTTAAGTATTTTCATTTCAGATGGATGTATCTTCAGACCTCTTGGTTTACATAAAAGTCATCCAGGCACTCTGCCTGCACCACTTCTTCCACTTCTTCATTCAAAGTTGTTTTCACAATAGTCTTTTTTGAATCTTTTTAAATAGAAAACCTCACTTATCTGTAGATGGGTCCAGATGCAGCCCACAGAGTCAAATGAGAGAGACAGATTTCCATCGAATGTGTCTGGTAGTGCAGGAATTCCATATCTTCTTGTAAATGCTCACTGAGCATTTTATGTGGGGAAACTAAAGTTGTAATGACTGAATTTTAGCAGGACTGGCATTTCCAGAAGCCAGTGCTAATTTTTTCTTCACTAATATTGCATTCAGATTTATCTTACGCTCTTCTGTGTTCAAGCTACTTCTGTCAAACTATGAATTTGTGGCAATGAACAGATATGGAAAACAAAAAAATAGATATGTAGCATTTACACTGCTATGAGCATATCATCGTTTGTGAATTTTTGTGTAGTATTTCTTAATTCTTCATGGATTAAGAGAAGCTTTTTCCTGAATGTATTTACATGCTTTTAAAGCATTTTTGCTCAACATCACAACAAAATTCTACCACACTACAGTGATCTGTTTCTGCACTTAGAGAGTGATGGTATCAGGTAAGCTCAATACTAATACTCCAGAAAATCCATCAGATTTGACTTCAGTGTTCATTATGTCTTAATCTAGTCTTCTTCACGACAGCTATACAGAAAACATGAAGGGAGTTATTCAACTTCAGACTGTTGGAAACGCTGTGAGCTTGTAGACCGTTTGTAATCTGTTTCTGTGTATGTATGTGCATACAACAATAAACCTTCTCATTAATTAAATTCTAGGGCATTTGTGATAACTTTGCACAGGTTTCTTACTGAGAAGTTATATCTTGCTTGAAGCATTTGTGGAATTTTCCATGTGATCATGTGTAATTCTGTATACATAAAATTGAAACATGACTACAGATGACATGAAAGAATGTATTAGCTCTCTTCTAACCAAAATATCCACACTGATTCAGAGTACATCTGTTGAAAATTGTTAACAATTGTAATTTTAAGTGCAGAGGATTTTTATGCATTACTGATCTACTTGTTTTTATTTTGGAGACTGAGCACTATAATCCTTTATTTCTGACATCAGAGTCAGAGTAGTATTAAATACAAGTCAAAAGTAAGCACAAAAAGAGAAAACAATTATTCAGTCAGGTGCAGCTTGCTAGAAAGGCACAATTTGTGTAGTTTTGGTGCCATAATTGCTACTCTTTGTAAAATTGCAGTTATATGTCCTTATGCTTTGTAATTAACAGTTAAGAAAACATAAATAATGATAAGCTGGATTTCTTGAGGAATTTCATTCTTGGTGTATGCATTTTTGTTAGCTTTGCATGCTTTTTGTCAAAAAGGAGTGTATTTCACACACAGTGCATATTTCAGAGCTGGTAATATAGTCTTAAACTTCAGCAGAATGATTCAAACTTCACTTACACTAAAATGATTGGATATTTTTGCTACTGGAGGAATGTAATGATACCCCAGGTTCATACATTCCCTTTGTGCTCACATCCCTCTCAGTGGCATGAGCATGCAGCCCACATGTGTGCACCACATGGGTGCTGGTGCTGGTGGATTTGGCTTAGGCTGGAGAAAGTAAGCCTCTCAAGAAATAACAAGTTTTTGGTTCAATGAACCATGTCCTAACAGCTCCAGAGCCTCATCGTGACAACCTGGAGAAAACCACCACCCAGTCATGGTGGAATCCATTTTCAGACCAATGGTGGTGGTCATACCCCAGAGAGAAGACCCAAGAACCCACGCAGCCAACAAGGGGTAAAGAATGTCGTGCTAAGATGGTACTTTTTTAAAAAGGCTAAATGTCCAGTGAGCCATGGCAGCAAGCTTCAGAAGCATTAATTGTAGGGTGTTTATAGTGGGCAGTATGTGTTGCTGCTTTTCTCTGTAATGTTTCTGAAGAGGAAAAATAAAAAAATCATAGAATCATTAAGGCTGGAAATGACCCTCAAAGATCATCTAGTCCAGCCTTCAACCCATTATCACCATGCCCAGTGAACCATGTCCCAAAGTGCAACATCTACATGTCTCTTGAACACCTCCAAGGAATGTGACTCCATCACTTCCCTAGACAGCCTGTTCCATTGCATTACTACTCTCTTGGAAGAGACTTTTTTCTTTATTCCTAACATCTGAACCGAATCTCCTCTTGTTCAAATTGAGGCCATTACCTTTGTTCTATGAAAGTACAACGTTCTTCCTCTGTGGTAGTATGGTAACAAAAGAGCATTTGTCCATATTATTAGTGAACTACATATCTGAGAGGGTTGAATATTTGAGATATTCTGTAAAGGATGTATTAGGGTCTCTAATTATCTATCTCAAAGTCACTTTAGAATGAGATTATTTTAATGAGAATTGTACAAGAAATGAAGAGTGTGTTTTCATGGCAATACACTACACTCACTCTGATGGAATAAGACAGGTGCCCTTTTGTGCTGTGACCTATAATTGGACACAGAAACGTAGCCAACAACAACAGTGGGGTAGCTTCAGTAGGGCCGTGGTAAGATAATGAATGTCTTGTGG
>NW_024962250.1:2071734-2078134 GCF_019238085.1 Lagopus leucura
TTTTTCTCTGTGTGTCATTTTTCTTCCAATTCCTGGTGGATGTTCTCCTTTCTGGAGGTTATCAGAGGCTATCTGCTTTTTCTCCTACTGGCACAGTCTGTAAGGAACTCTTTAACACGCTAAATGGCAAGGAAAGACTCAGAGGGCTTTGTGATGCCTCCTCCCAAGCAACCATGTTCTTTCTTAGGATTGCCCACAGTCTGTCTTTCAGCTATCTATGAGTTTCAGGAATGTACTGATTCCCAAGTTCATACATTCCCTTTGTGCTCACATCCCTCTCAGTGGCATGAGCATGCTCAGGGTGCTGGTGCTGGTGGACTTGGCTTAGGCTGGAGAAAGTAAGCCTCTCAAGAAATAACAATTTCTTGGTTCAATGAACCACATCCTAGCAGCTCCAGAGCCTCATCATGACAACCTGGAGAAAACCACCACCCAAGCTCAGTGGAATCCGTTTTTGTACCAGTGGTGGTTGTCGAATCCCAGAGAGAAGACCCAAGAACCTACACACTCAACCAGGGGTAAAGAATGTCATGCTAACATGGTGCTTTGCTTAAAGTACTTAGTTAGGAATTTCCTTTCCCTTTGGATGTATTCGTTTTTCTTTTTTCCCTTTTTTATCATATATTTCTCACCTATTGCTACATATATGTTTTGGGAAGAGTGTGCATTCTTCTTATCAATTCTTTCCAAAATTACATTCTTGTCACTGGTAAAAGGATGTTAGAGAATTTATTGCTTCATTACTTAATGTTGACATGTCACTTTCATCCCTGTTTTAACCCAGTAGTTCAACACCTGCACTTCCTGGAAGAAATGTTTGTAATTTTTTCCAAGTTTTTCTTTTTTTGAAGAAAAACGGTATTAAATTATTTCTATCTTGTGTTCTTTATAACATTCACCATATCTTTGCTGAAATATAACCATGGCCTTCATCACTATTTGTTGATATATTTTCTTAGTAGATTTCTTGGCTCTGTTATACAGAGTCTACTTATTATATGGAAGACTAAAGCCAATCTCTGTTCCCATTTCATTAGAAATTGTCACTCTATCACTTTAACTTGCTCAAAGATAGTAACATATCACTATTTTAAAATTTAATATAATTTAAGCACATCTTATTGTGTATTTTTCTTGTGCACTTGCGTACTTTGTAGTGTCAATAAATCTGTACTTTTAAGTATTTCACTATTTTTTTTCATCTGAATGTTGTCAAATTTTGCCTTTTTCTCAGCTGTAGTCTTTGTTTTTCAGCAAGATACAAAATGAATGACTCAACTTGTTTAGGGTTTCTTTTTCTTTTGTCTAACCTTTAGATGTTTCTGGTTTTTATTCATTTAGCTCTTGCTCTCTGCGTTTTACTCTCTGACTTATTCCATATGGCACATACTATGCCAGCTCTACGGGCTAGTGATGTTTGCATACTCTCTGGGTGAAAATGTATGCAGTTTCTGATTATAGCCTCTTGTGGCAGTTTTATTTTATCATTTCAACTGTACTATAACTTTATTGACTAATACTAGGTGGCTATTGTAGTGCTCTCATTCATAAATCTGAATACTTGTTGAATACTTAGCAAGAATGTTTTACATTTCCTCAGACACCTACAATATTCATTAGGTCCAGGATTATTCTTTAAACTCAAATTTAAATGTCTGTAACTGCTGTAACAGTTTTGCACTACTTCTGTTATACGTCATTCTTCTATCTCTTGTTTCCACCATTATTCCTGCAAGTCTTTGCATCTGTCTGATGCAAAGAAAAGAAATACTAGCTTGATGTAAAGAAACTTGATAAGAAGAATAGTGTGACTATCATTTAGTTATGCATGCATATCCATTATCCCCTATCTTTATGGCACACACTAACAGTAGCGTAATTATGGTAGAAGTAGAGCATGATCAGTATTGAATCCACCATTGCCCTGACAGCTGTGGACTCACAACATGAAACGCTTCTGGACGTCTCCACACAAGATTATTGGAAACCCTCCTACACAGATGAAGAGGAGAGATATCCTAGCTCTGCTGGCAGGGGTAAAGCTATTAAACATTTCAGATAATATTCAGATTTGTGACATAATACAGTGAAGTCTAGCAATCTCACAGTGCTGCTAATTGTAATTCCCATATCATTAGCTTTGGTTATAACTTCATATTATTTGTGTTATAGACCTCAGAGGTGACATCTATGGCATTCATCTGTCACTCCAAATTTATCTTTTGCGCCTAATATTCATTACTTTCCCCTTCCCCACATGTCTCTGGGGTTTTAAAGCTTGCACTGCCAGTGGTGTAATAAAACTGAGCAGATTGCAACATGTAATTGTAGGCCCAGCTTGGTGAAAAAAATCCCCCTTTTTCACTGTGAAATTTCTATTGTAAAATCTGAAGACAAAGACAGAAAATAGCACTGGTGATTCAAAAACATGAAAGTTAGATTAACCATAACTTCTCAGTTACATCAGGCCTCTTGAAAAACAATTTTCTGGCAGTTACAAATGTGACAAAACTAAACAGTAACCACCTACTCTTTCCATTGCTTAGCACACGTGAAAGCATGGGAATACTTACAGAAACATCCAGGGCAATATTTGAAAAATATGTGGATGGAAAACCTACAGATATAAAGCTCAGATTGATTTAAGTAGATTCTTCAGTGTGGGATAATAAGATAATAATAGTAGCATAAATTTGGCCATGTTAAGTTAAAAAATTATCCAGCCAGTACTACAATGTGGTCTTGAAGACAAAAGGCTCAGCCTAGGATCTGTTACTCCTGAGGGTCCATTTTAAATAGAACAGTAAGCATTGCATTCCCAACTGGGGTACAAAAGATAAGATGCTATCTCCAGAGCAATGTGAACATTTTCCTTCTGGTGTTAGTGTCATTAGCCAACCGAGCTATTGAAAATTCTCAATTATCACTTTCTTCAAGTTGAAAAATCTCTGTAGGCAAAGGCTTACGGAGTGCATTCTCCAGCTGTTTTTGCTGTGTACGTAAATAGTTTCCAGTTTGTTGCTGTTAGTTTGTTTGTTTTTAAAGCATAGCTAAATATAAACTTTGTTTTTGGCAACAATGCCATTTTATCTTGTTAAAAAGAAGATCAAAACTGAATAGCTGAAGATGTACCTTTCTACAGCTGGACTTGTGGAAAGCTTTATTATCCCTCTGTAAAGGCAACTATTTTCTTCCTTCTGTGGTAGTTCTTTGGATCTGCCTTCATTAGCTACGGACATTTCTTTATGGTCCTGGGGTTTCTGGGAACAATTCAGTTGGCATTGGGCAGGAGCTTTAATCACCTGGAAAGAGTTTCTGTGACAAGTTTATTTTAGTTCTGAAATGTTGTTAACTAATGTGTTCATACTTTTCTTAGTTTTAATCTCCTACTAGCTGCAAATTCAGGACCATATTTTACAGGATTATCTCTCAATATTTTTCTAATTATGAAAATAATGAATTACATTTGTTGGAATGCTCTCTTTATGAATATTTCATCATTTGAAGATGCATCTCTCTCCATTTCTGTTCTTTTTGGAAAATGCTTATTGTAGGTTTCTCTAGCTGGTGACTTACTGCATGTGCAACAGCTCCAGTTCATTCTCTGTATCCTCTAGTTGGGACCTTTATTTTTGCTTTCATACATCATTTGTGGAAGTATTTGCTACCTAATGCTTTTTTCTATTATTTCTTTTTCTTTCTTTTAAATTTGGATTCTAATGCTCACCTTGGTGTTACAGGTATTCTTTTCTGATGTATGTTTTCTAAGCCTTTTAATGTTTATTACAAAATCTCTTGAGGTGGTGGTACTTCAAATTACTTCTGATTGCATCTTCTGCTATGTAAACAGTAAATCAAACATTGAGTATTTAATTTATTTTAGCTTTAATCATTACTCAGTTCAAGACTAGTATGCTTTTCAACCTCAAATATATGAATTTATTCATTTCATTCATCCAACTAAATATTCTTCCACTCCCAGAAGCAGTGGCAACTTCCTCAGAGCCTTCCTTGAAATTGTGTAGTTGATAAATTTACTCAGAAGAGCAATTTCATCATCTCTTTCACTTTTATAAACCCCAAATCCACAGACTCAACTAATTAAGTTAGTGTTAATAAATACAAAGTAGAGATGCAAGCTGTTATTGCTGTGTCTTCTACTGCTTTTCCTATAGCTTTATTCTGTCACTGGTCATTGGGTACTCTGCAGCAAACTTAAATCTTCCACTGATCCTGGTGATGCTTTCCTGGGCAAAACAGACTTTGGTTTCCAAAGGAGCTTTATTTCTTTCCGTCTTTCATTTCACACCCATTGCAACAAATTAAAGAAAAAAGGAAAACACAAAATCCAACCTTACTGCAGATAAGGATAGTGAAGATAAGGATAGTATGACTGCTGTCGGGTATTTTGATCATTATTGATTCAATCATCATCTTATCAGCACTTGTTACAAGTGAAACTGAAAAACGTCAAGGACCAACCCAACATCCACTATTACACAGTGTTCACAATGGATGGATCAGTCAAGG
The DNA here is from genome assembly GCF_019238085.1 of Lagopus leucura. Classification (NCBI taxonomy): domain Eukaryota; kingdom Metazoa; phylum Chordata; class Aves; order Galliformes; family Phasianidae; genus Lagopus; species Lagopus leucura. Next base: position 2,076,265 of record NW_024962250.1, read on the forward strand.
ACAAAATCCTGCAAACACCACAGGGGCTACTGAACAACAAGAATTTACTCCTCCAGGTGAAAATGATAGTGAAAAGGAAACTTCTTATACAGGTAACATTGCAACTTAAATTCTAGTATATTATCCGAGTTCACTTAAGGTTTAGTTTTAGAAAGATTTTATGAACAATTTAGTACTCCGAGGTCATAACAAATGTTTTGTGGATAAACCCAAGCAATACAGATCTATTGATTGCCTTTTAAATTTTTTTTTTTTTTAATCTATTCTTCAAACTTAGTCTTGGAACTTTGCTTTCTCTCTCATTTGCATCGTGTGTCAAGACCTATAGTGAATTAACACTGGAATTGTCTCTTACATTCAGCGTTCTATGTCATGCAGTCACAAGGCTTTACCAGATTATTTGCAAGGGTTACATCTGCAGGAAACAGTGAATGTTTAAAAAGAAAAACAGTGATATCTGTTGCATTTTTTCATTTGTGAATAATATTTGTGAATTGTGTTCACGCTCCTGTTGCAAGTCATTATTGGAGCTGATTTTTGCACTATTTTTTTTTATATGGCAATTTTAGCTAACTAAATAGTATCCAAAGTATCTACTCATTTCACTTTCGAAATATGACAAGATGATATTGAAATGAATGAAAAAAGCATAGTGTAGAAGAAAAGAGAGGTTTCTCAAAGAAATTGAAACGTAAATGATGAAATTCTTCAGTAAAGCTAGTATCCGAAAATTGATAAATATTAGTTGTTGATGTCCCTGTGAGTGTATTGTTTGCTAGTTAATGACTGATGTGCTGTACTAAGCAGTGCCATCTTTTCTTGATAATTATCAAACACTGAAGAGGAGATATACATTGTTATTTGGGATGCTCTATCATGAAATTGAGGGGGAAAAAATTGAATATAGTCAATACATCAAATTCTGTGATTAAAATCTTACCAACAGGTCAGATTCTTCCAGATACTTTGCATTTCTTACTTACACATTAGTGGATATTAGTTTGATATTCAACTAATATGAAGTCATGAGGTGCATGAGTCAGGGAAATACTTTTGAAAGTCAAGGAGATATGCTGATTCTGAAAAGCATATGCTCAGTTTGAGGAAGGATTCAATCCTATTGGTGACAGTAGGCAGCCTTTCTAAACATAAACCATAATGAGAAGAAAATCTGCTTTACTTCTCTTTGCCATTAAATGTAGTAGACATGTGAGCAAGGCCTGTCATAGAGACAAGAACCGAAGAGGAGAATAATATGAGAAATGGATCTTTATGTACTGACTTCATACTTGCTTCACCATCATCATAACAGCTATGGTCTCCAATCATGGGGCCAAACAGAATGACTCAGCGCAAGACCCATTGGTGTATCCAGATTGGGGCAAGGAAGATTATTCCACACAATCCACTATAATGGATAGAGTTATTCCTTCCAGAGAGAGTAATCATGAAAAAGAGTCTTCTAATACAGGTACTAGTCATAACATCAGTGATGCATATTTCATCACTTCTGTCTTTCAGATATCTTGTCTTGGAAAGCTATTGCATGACTTAGAAAGCAGGTAGCTTACTGATGTCCTTAAGTCTGTGACAAAGATTACAAAGTGACTCATTTTCTCTGTGATCTGCCTGGATGGTGTTGAGATATAGGATTTCAAATATGTCTTTCTATAAAACTTACAAGTAACAAGATAATTCTGTTATGAAAACTACTCTTACTACTGCCATAAACAGATGTTCAAATAATATATTCCATAATTTGTAACTATTCATATAATCTCGAGCAGCAAAGGAGCATGAGTGGTTGCAGAAAGGCTTCTTTACTGCCAAGAATGATAACTGCAAGGTAAAATGCTCTGTAGAATAATTT